>NC_062213.1:135980156-136285990 GCF_902686445.1 Sciurus carolinensis | reverse complement strand
TATATATACACAATGGAATACTATTCAGCCATAAAGAAGAATAATATTATGGCATGTGCAAATAAATGGATGGAATTGGAGAATATCATGCTAAGTGAAATAAGCCAAGCCCAAAAAACCAAAGGCCAAATGTTTTCCCTGATAAGTGGAGAATAATATATAATGGGGTGGGGGGGGTGGGGAGTGAGAGAAGAATGGGGGAACTTTAGATTTTGTAGAAGGAAATGAGAGGGGGGAGGGTATGAAAAATGGTGGAATGAGACAGACATCATTACCCTATGTACATGTATGATTACACAAATGGTATGAATCTACATCATGTACAACCAAAGAAATGAAATGATGTACCCCATTTGTGTACAATGAATCAAAATGCAGTCTGTAAAAAATTAAAAGATAAATTAAAAAAAAGAAAATCTCTTTGAAGTCATGTTCTTGAAGGATACTTTCCACAAAATAATGTCCTTCTCACTCACACACACTTTTTGGAGGTGCTGAAACACTTGACATTTTGTGTTTAATACACAAAACCACAAATTATTTTCCTACTGTTAACCCTGATTAGTCTTTGTTCTCTCAATTGTGTACTTTGTTTAAAACCTATTAAATTTCATTCTGTTTTTACTAGCTTTCCAACTCTTTAATCATTCAAAATTACTATCACACACAACTCAGCACACAACTCCACACAAGAGCCACAGAATGTTAATGATGATCCACATTATTTATCAACTGCACCTTAAAAATCTAGGAGCAAATTTTAAAATATTTTGTATTAATGTTGCTGACATTATTTATGAAACTTACTTTCCTAGAGAAATATCTCCTTAAGTAAGTATTCTAAAGAAATGGTATGCCTTTACTCCATGTACAAACTGAGAAACAACATGTATCCCATTTGTTTACAATTAAAAAAAAAACTTAAAAAAAAATGAAATTTACTTAAAAAAAAAAAAAAAAAACAGCCAGAAAGTATTTTATTGACTCAGGTTTGGAGGGTACTTTGCCTAAAAGAAAATTAAATTGATTTGCTCTTTGACAATCTTCTGAACAAAATATCTCAAAGTATATAGGAACAGATTAAATTTCTTTATTCTTATCTAGAGGAAGAACCCACTGTATAAACAATATATTTCACTAAACAAGGAGCTCAATAATGACTTTGAATTTTATTACTTTAACATACACATATGTAAAAAAAAGAAAAACAAGCAGTCCAACCAATAATTAATTGGATAAGCATTTCACTGGAAGAGGAACCTCTCCTCCCAGTCATCAGGTGACAAGGATCTGCCAGAAATAAGAGAAGTATCTGAACAGGTTGTACAAGTATAGTATGAAAGCCATAATAAGACATGAATACAGAAGCTTACTCTACACCAAAACCCAAGGCCACGCCAACAAAGGAAATGCAAAGATGTGAATACCTGACAAAGAAAGTACAACAAGCATAAAGGATTATGTGAGTGTCAAGCTGATCACCCATAAGCCTATTTTACGTCATCAGGAGGTAAATGGTAATAATCCATTTGTATCCAAGTCAAATTAACAAAGTCAGTATGTGCCAGCTATTGTCAATAATAGTGAAAACAGGTTCTTCTCAAAATTTAATGTGCATATGAATCACCTGGGAATCTTGCTAAAATGCAGATTTTGATTCATTAGGTCTGGGGTAGATGCATTTCTAACAAACTGTCAGGTGATGCTAATTCATCTGGCTCATAGAGTCATACTTTCAATAGCATGATGAAACACAATCAGAAGGTCTAGCAAATTATATAGAAGTTGACATCTTACAGAGATTTTTGTTAAAACTCTTGCTCTTCTAATGAAAGAACAGACATGTTTGGGGTCACCACATTCCTTTTGAATACCATAGATATGGGCCTGTGGCTGCAGCAGCCATCTTGTGATCATGAGTAAAAAGCCACCAATCCAAGGTTGGTGGAGAAGAAATATAGAAAGAAACTGTCTTTAGTGCAATCATTTTGCACCAGCCCTGAATTGCCTTGTAAGGATAATAAACCAATATTTGAGTAAGCCACTATTAATTAGATTTTACAACTGAAAACATTCCTAATGAATACATATAGGCCAAGGTGCTAATGTGTGAAATACAGACAAAAAAGCTAGCAAAATAGGGAGAAAGAGGAAGAGTAAAGGACCTGGGTAATCCAAACCAAGATAAGCTTCTTCAGATAAATAAGGACTTATTATAGAATAGTGATACCTAACTTGAAAAAAATTTTTTTTAAAAAACAGTTTTAGTTCACAGCAAAATTGAGAGGAATGTCTAGACATTTCTTATATACCCACTGCCTCCACACATATATAGCCTCTCTATAAACAACATCCCCCACCAGAGTGGTACATTTGCTCCATTTGATGAACCACCATTGATACATTATCACCCAAATTCCATAGTTTACATTAAGGCTCACTCTTGGTTTTGTACATTCTTGGGTTTTAACAAACACATAATGTCATGTTCCACCACTGTGGTGTCATACACAGTATTTTCACAGCCTAAAAATCCTTTGAGCTCTGACTATTCATCCCTTCCCTGAAATAACCCCTGAAAATTGCTGATCTATGTGATGTCTCCACAATTTTGCCTCTTCCAGAATGTCGAATGATTGGAATTACACAATAGCTACACCTTATGATATAGAATGTATGCCTTCTGTCCTATAGTCCTTGGATATTATGTTCCTTTTTTTTTCTTGTTTATTTGTTTGTTTTATTTTTAGTCTTTGTTCTCCTTAGTTTTCAGCTTTGCAGATTTGGAGATTTGTATTGATATAGCCTTAAACTCTGAGATTCTTTCCTCAGCTGTGTCTAATCTATTAATAAACTCACCAAAGACATTCTATATTTTGGTTACAGTGTTTTAGACTTCTAGCATAACTTTTTTATCTTTTCTCAGAATTTCCATCTGATTATATTGCTCATCCATTCACACATGTTGTCTTCCTTATCTTTTAAATCCTTTAATGTAATAATTGTTTTAAATTCCTGATCTGATAATTCTGATATTCCTGTCATGTCTGGTTCTGGTGCTTCCCCTGCCTTTTCAAATTGTTTTTTGACTTTTGTATGCCTTATAATTTTTTCTTTATAGACTGACACGATATCCTGTGTAAAAGGAACTAAAGTAAACTGGTGTTTAGTAATATGGTGGTGAGGTATATAGGGCGAGAGGTACTGTCATCCTATGATTAGGCCTCAGTATTTTAGAGCCTATCTCTGCCTCTGGATTGTGAATGTCACAAGTGGGCCTCAGGCTTTTTTGTCTCCACCATTGGTGGGACAGGATGGCTAGAGTGAGCTGAGTTGTGTATTTCCTTTCTCCAATTGAAGGCTAGGGCTGACTGGAGTTGGATGTTGGCCTTTCTCCCTGACAGGATATGATAGGGCTCCCAGCAGGTTAGGCTCTGGATAACTAGTTTCTCCTGAGGGCAGGCCTTGTTAAGAACACGTGTTCTAGCATCTTTCAAAATGGTTGTTTTGAAGCATGAGAGTTTCCCCCCAGGTATTTACTGTAAGAACTTGGTCAGAATCCCCAAGGCAAAACTTATAAAAGTGTGGGTTCCTCTATGACGGGATGACCCAGGAGTTTTCAATTCTCAGACAGTCACACTGGGTTTCCAGTATTTTGTCAATTACAGTTCAGGTTTTCCCACCTCAGCATCAGTTTGCAAGGTGGTTTGCACTCATCTCTGCTCCAGTAAGAAGACTATGTTCACCTGTCTCTTTCCTCTCTAGGGACAGCAGTTTGCTCTGTGTCCTACCCTGTCTTACAGAGCCAAGAAGAAATGTGGATTTTCTAGTCTTAGCATTCTGCTAACAAGTGAAAACTTCTAAACTCCTTGCATGCAGACCCAAAACAGATGCCAATCTGCAGCTCTTTCAGAAATAATCTAGTAATTTTTCAATGTAAAAAAGATGGGGATCCACTTCCCCATATGTGTTTGAATTTGAATACCAATTTCAATAAACTTGAGTCTCCCAAGTTCTCTTAATCCACAGACTAGGAATCACTCTCCTTTATCCACTGTTGCCATTAACATCTCCAATTTCTCATCTCCATATTAGAAACATTTGAAAATTTGAAACCTCAATTTTAGGATCACACATTTGCTATAGCTATGAATAACTATGAATATAAGCAATCACTATTTGGAAATAAACATGCTAATTGTGAAATAATTCTGAGTCATTTTAAAGACTACAGTGACTCTGCCCATTCTAGCAATCAATTAGAGAAAGAAGCACTGATATTTCACTCATCAAAGAAAGTACTTTGGAATCTAGACATTATGTCTTACAATTTTAGTTGGAAGAAGTAGAGATATGGGACATTTTCTAACTCTGTGATTTTGGTCACTCAAGTACAATTTGGGTATCATTCTTCTTTCATAAAAGAATAGAATAGAACAATGATAAGACACTTGATAAAATATCAAAATTCTGTTTACTCTTTATGACCCAGCTTAAATCATCATTTTCAAATTCATCACCAGCCCTGACTCACCCAAGGAATCACTGGGGTATGAATCCTTGTTCCATTCTCCTTGCTGTTATATATTTTTATCATGGTATTCACCAGTTTATGTGATAGGTCTTCATAGTCCAGATTCCTCCACTAAATTGCACATTCCTTAAGGGAAAGAACTTTTTATCTTCTGAACTTATCACAGAACATATGCTCCATAAATATTCAAAGGATTAGTCTCAAGTGCACATGACCTGTTATATATATTTTCCTCAGACAAGAATTCTATTTCTTCCCAGTTACAAAATTGTTGATCTTTTAAATAAGAAAAAGAAATTTATAAAGTTTTGAGAATTTGTTTTTTGTATTGGAATTTTAATAATTTGTTTTTAATATTCTTTTTCAGAGAGAGGACTTGACCAAATATGCATTGAACTCCTTACCAGGGGAAATGATGTGTCCTCAAGGAATGCAGCACAATGGGTGAAAGATGACCAAATCAATCTAGGATTTCCATTTGTCTGACAACTACTAGTCTGTATGACTCTGAGCAAGTTTTTCCTCATTTTTCAAATGAGAGATGGTGTCTACTTCTGGAGTGATTTGAGGAATCAAATGAGTTAAAACTTCCAGTGTCACACAGTGCTTGACATACAATATGTGCTTAAGAAATATTGTTTGATTTGTTAAGACATGACACCCTATCTTAGATTGAGGTCACCAGAAGCAGGCTCTGAGACAAGGATTTATGCATAAACAATTTACAAGGGCTGTTCTCAGGGGAAAAATAGGGAGTTGGGGAAAAGGTCAGTGTAAAGGAAACAGTCAATCAGAGATGGGATTACAAAGTCCAACTGAGGTAGCATCAGGCTGATCCACAGGCTGATCCACACCTTAGAACTTGTCCCAACCCAAAGGAAAGGCACTAAGATTTCACATTCCTGTACTCTCTGTCACTGGTTAAGTACCACCTCCATGAAGTAAGTTACCTTTGGCTCTCTGTATGAAGCCGTTTTAGTAGCCTAAGGTTCATTGTTCAAAGAAGAGTTGCAGGTATGGAAGCAAAAGCATATTTAAGTAGAGAACATGCAGAAACAGGAAAGAGGATATGAAGGGACTTGGGTAGAATACCATACCCCAAGGTATAAGCAATCAGGCATAATATAACTAGCTATAGCATGGCATAGAGACAGATAAACAGGTTCAGATCCCATCTCCTCCACTTTCTTGGACATACAAACTTCAATAGTTCACTTAACATCTCTGAGTCTCTGTTTCACCATTTATAAAAAGGGGAAAAATTAATGAAAACTAAATAAATATTTGTAAAGTAACTATCAGAGTACCTGACATACTCAGATAGGCTCAGTAAATATTAGTTCTCTCTAATCCTTGCAAGATTCTTGATCAATCCCAAGAATAGATTATAGAGACCATGGTGAATAAATTAATTTGTAAGTACTCACTCCTGGTATAAATTTCTTCAGACAAACTCTGTTTAAAGCAAGTTTATTCAAAGGATATTTCTTTATTCTTCATTCTTTTGGTTATCTGAAGAGCAATTCTTTAATACTCACGTTACAATATTTCTGCAGTATCTTATTTAGTTTACAGTTTCTAAGAAGAAATGAATACCCTGAACTCAGGGTACAGTAGGTGTAACAGATAGAAGGAGCAAAGAGTAGCCAGGGAGAGTCAGGAGGAGCTGGTGCAGCACAGACCAGCAGGAAGCCATGAGAGGAGGCCACACTGGGCTAAAAGTCACATGTCTTCAGTCTACGTTTTGCTATTCAGTCAGACACTTCCTTGGATAAATTCCAAGTCAGTGTTTGCCCTAGATACTTTCTAAGGTAATTTCTAGTGCTAAAACTGTATCATGTGACTGTTTAAAACCTCAAATCATTATCCTGAATCTAGAGGATTTCCTCTGTAGAAAAATCCCTTTATGGTACAGAAGTTCATGGAAGGGAAATGACAGCCTGGATTTCTCAGAAAGGTTCATAAGGAAGTAGAACTTAGACTGGACATTGAAAATAAAGCAGCATTACAAACACAAGTGTGTTCAATGACATTACAATGGGAAATTTTAAAATAATTTTCTCAAAGCGTAAATATACCAGGAGGTATAATGACAGCGGGGTAAGGTTTATTATATGTAGTATTAGGAAATAACCCTGGAAATATTAAGTTGGAACCAGATTGTGTTGGATTTTGAATAGCAAGTAAGAGATTGTGACAACCTAAAGTAATGATATGCTCTTGAAGAATTTGACAAAGATGTCATTGTACATAGGACAACTGGGTGATGTGTAAGGTAAGTCAGAGCGAGATCTTTAAGAAGGTTGACAAATTGCCCAGTTATAGATGAAAAATCTTTGAAAGTTGAGGGTTTTGTACCATTCAGTTGAGACAAACAAAGAAAAAATGGGATCACCTCCAATTGTCTATTCCCACAAAGAAAACCTACAGGAAGGTGGGTTTCCTTTGGTTTATGTAAGACTATATAGCTCTTTATAAACATAATCACCTCCCCTTGGTGAATTTAAGAGGGGAAATTTGGGAGGAACAGGGAAGAGCTTTGTAGAATAGAGAAAAATTGTTTGGAGTTCCAGGAATTTAGCAAACCAAGAGGGAAGAAGAAGAGAATAAAGGAAAGAGAGGGGAAAAATGGACACTAAGAATAATGTGATTTCACACTGTTCCCCATGTTATCGTATATCACGTCCCCTCTGGCCGCAGAGAGAGACACGACAAATGTCTTGAAGCTTTGGAAGTTTATTGTGCACAGTCCCTCTCCTACGCTTCTCTTACTCCTAGCTTCCGCGCACTCCCAGCTTCCCTTCTCCCAGCTTCTTCCAGCTCCCGCGTACTCCCAGCTTCCAGCTTGGCTTCAACCTCCGCCTTCGCCGCTTCTTCCGCTTCTCCCTCTTCTTCAGCCCCCGCCGCTTCTGCCTCTTCCTCAGCTTCTCCCCCTTTACTCTCCCACCCACCAGGCTTATATACACTTCAACCAATCAGGGGAGAGTACACGAGATAAACGCGGACAGCTGCAAGCATAGGATGGGTACACGAGGGGGGCATGCTCTAGTCACATCGTTAACTAGCCAATCATTGGAATTCGCTAGTTGTTTACTGTATAGCTGGCCGCTTTTGGCTCAGCGTCAGGCGCCATCTTGACCATGCCTAAGGCTGGGGGTCTCAGAAACCCCGACAATCGTATTGGAGCCTTAAACTGGCAAAAACAAAGCATAGACATTTTCTTTCAGAGTTTGGAACTAATTTGGAAATAGACATAGGAGTCAGGCAGATGATCAAAACAATAGTTGCATATATGGTGAAATTAAACTAACAAGTGTGGTGTGATCTAAAGCCACAGTTGGGATTTCTAATGATTCTCCTCATGTCTGGAAATCAGAAATACACTCCCTTTATCACCCCAAAGGTATTATCTGACAGGAAGACACTTATCTGACTAGGTACAAAGGGAATCATACCTTACATTAATTAGACACTAGTAGGACAAAGAGAAACTGGTTTTCAGATCTGCCTCTTAAAGGCAAGATAGGACCCTGACCATGTGTGCTCAGCCCAAGGAATTCAGAGCAGAATGCACACACTGAAGATGGACAGATCCAAAGAGAAGGAGGAAGAAACTAAGTTTCCTTAGATAAATTCCAGCCCATTTATATCTCAGTTTCCGTGTTAATTGTGAATAACTTATAATAACTGAAATTCAGTATCACCTTCAGAAAACATATAAAGGTGAGTAACTCAGCTTTGCAAAAAGAAGCTCTTTCCATTTTTGAAAGCTAACAATATCACAAATATGAGTCCTTCCAGGAAATGAAAACTGAAATTATAGACCACATGTCTACCTCAATAATAATATAAATCTTTCTGTCATAATGAAAGAAAGTGGCTATTACTCTCCTAGCATGTGACTGATCAATGATTTTAATGTCTCATGACAGAAGACCCTTCTGTTGCTATGATAATCAAAAGTTTTGATACTCAAAGAGAATCAGTGTTGTTTATCTGAAGCCCCAAAGAACCTGGACTAGGATGTCAAAAAGAAAAAGAACAAAAATGTAGCGCCTCATTTTCTGTACTTTCTGGCATTTTCATTCTCCCTGTGAGGAATATATAAGGAACTTCTCTCAAGATGAATTTAACATGGGCAAGTCCAAATACATTTATTTTATGGTTCTTGAAAAAAAGTGTTATTGAGACAATAAAACGTCTGTTAGAGCTACAAAAAGAGTAGAATAGAGAATTATTAACACTGTAAAGGTAAGTTCTCCTAAAATATTGAATGTTCACCCAATCTGTCAGTACTGTATCACAGAATCTGTTATCCATCAAAATTAGTTTTCCTTTCTTTTTAAATTAACACACATTAACTATACACATTAATGGGATTCACTGTAATGTTTCCATACAAGCATACAGATTACATGGATCATATTGAAGTCAATTATTAATTTAACTTTATATACTATTTCCTTTTTGAGTTACGATCTGAAAACTAAATCTAAAACTATATTTTGAAGTTGAAAAAATAGATTATATATAACAAAGGTTTCATATAGACAGAATGTATAGTAATTATATTTGAAAAAATTAAACACCAATTTTGGAATATTGTACTTATAAACCTAAAGATACTATTGAAGGTAAAATTAAGATGAGCAAAACCAAATCTAAATATGTACATGATATTTAAGGACACTGGGAGAATTTTAGCAAAATAGCCTCAATATTAAATGGACCATATACCCCAAATCTTGTGTAGAATTAGAGAGGAAATCAAAACTGAAATTCACCTTATAAACCACGTGGAAACAAATGTTAAGTATATCAGTGAACAAAAGAAACTGCCCACACTGGAATACACTCTGCTAAAACTTGTGGGATGTGATCAAAATAGTGTTCTGTTTGTTTTAAACTTATTCCTAAAGAATAATAAAACAAAAATAAATTAGCTAAGCAATTAACTTGGGAAAGCAGATAGAGAATTACATTACAAATCAAAACATAACAAAAGCAATGACTAATAATAAAAGAAGAAATTAATGAAATGTAAACACCAATAACAACCAAAAGCTACAAAAATGAATAATTTCTAGGACTGGTAAAGGCATGGGGAAAGCTTTCCTTACATTTATAATACCCTCAACTGGAAACATGAATACAAATAAATATTCATCAATAATTGAATTCTTAAATTATAGTTAATCTATATTATATTATTTAATGTATAAAAAGGAGATGGTTGTATATGTACCACCATGGACTAACATCATGCATATACATGCCAACCTCAGGCATACTATTGTATCCACTATACTATTTCCCTAATATTTTCTTTAAATCAACATACTTTAAAAGAAAAAAACAAACTTGATGACATTCTACCAGTAGTATCTGTAGAAACACAAGTTTGATATACTGGATTCTGTCACACAGAAAAATGTATCCACAACAATGATGCTTTCAAGCTCTTCCTTGATCCAATCAGGGCAAGGAAACCCAACCCTGTCAATGTTGCAATTGAGCCTGCTTACCTTAGTTGGATCTGGTTTAGACCCACTCAGCACAGTCCTTTCTAATTTATGAGGAGTTGACCTTGGCCTGAATGCCTTCCTGAGTTTGGGTTGATGGAGACAGTGGGCTTGTAGCTGGACCAGTCACCTGGAATATGTCAGAAGTGGACTAGTCACAAACAGGAATGCCTTGGATGGCACTGGAGCAGCTCCCTGCCTCCCTCTCTATCACGAGAGTAGAAACTCAGCCAGGGATATGGATGGAAAATAAGTCAAGTTCAAGTCCAAGTTTCCTGTGATATAAGGAATTAGTGGAAGGCAACAATTATGAATATTCACCAGACTGCATGTACTCTGTGCCAGGGCTTGGAGGGAGATTTTCCCAACAGCTTTGGTAAAGAGGAAGTCTCTCCATTCCCATCTTATTATGAAGATCTTCCAAAATTTATTGAAGGAGTAATAGCAATTCCTCAAAGGAACTAGATAATCCACCAAACAGAGAGGATCCATGTCCCCCAGTGTGTCTCTGGTGTTTCAAAGACCCTGGACAAGCTTCTGTTTAGGCATTGTGATGTGTTGTTATTTTTGGCTTAACTGATAATCATTTACTAATTCAGTCAATCCACTTGTAACAACTCCATAGGCTCAGAACAAACCTGGTTTGCTTGCAGCAAGTTGAGAAAGAGGTAGGGAGTAATAGGAAAGCAGTTTAGGTAGGGACCAGGGCAAACCTGTATGTGATATAATTGTTAATACCCCATCCTCTACCTACATCACCGTTTCCACTGTTGTCACTGCAACAGGTCCATCCAGAAACTTTCACAACACAGTAATTCTATGAATGTAGAATTATCCAGCAGTATTCCAAGGTGATGGAAGGAGGGCATGGGAACCACCTGAGAAGGTAAAATATGGGCACAGGCAACAAAGCCTCAATCTTAGGAATATAGCCAAGAATCCAATATTGTATCCTCATATTCAAACTCTTGAAGGTATTCTCTGCTAGTCTATTTTCAGTCCTCTCTTGGGTACTGATATGTCCTGGATCCTTCTACTTTGGGATAAAACCTCTGGATTTACCATCAAAACTCTTAACCTGACCTCTTTTTTCCTTTTTAAAAAAACTTATTGTATTATTTGCCTCATTATGGAGTGATTAAATCCCTGGTACCTGGTGTATGAATGACAGGTTTAGATTCTGATTCTGAAATACACTGCCTGTGTGATCTTGGCAAGTTTTAAACTCTATATGCCTCCGATTCTCCATATATAAGAAAATATACATATTTACATTAGAGAGTTGTCATGAGGACTAAGGGACTGAATCTGTGCCGTGGTAAACAATGAATAAATGTTAACTATTAATATTATTTATATGCCAAAATAGTAACCAGCAAAGTACCTGGTCTTTTTAGTATGTTTGGATCAAAACAAATTCTTTTCATTCTTTACAGGATTATTTTAGTTCATGTTAATGACTTTATCAAAATCTTTAATTTATAAAAGTCTTCAAGATCTTTAATTTGGGTTTCAAGTCTATTTTACCTAATTTGAGCTTATTTACATCTAATGATCTTATATTTTCTTCCATTGTTCACACCATTATTCCTAGATGCTAAATAACCAAAATAATTCAGTTGCCCTGTAGCTCTGAAGAACAGCATTAGCATTCCAGTGTCTGCTTATTTTATTACTAGTTTTTATGAATGTTCACACTCCACTTCACAAAAAATATAGTCTATGTCTATATTTAAAAAATTAACCAAATTTAGGAAGAATAAAAATGTGTCTCAAGAGAAAAAGGTGCAGGACACTTTATAGAAAGATCTGACTTCTATTGTGATTCTTGATCACTTTTACAGTGACATACAATAAAAAACTGTTGCGTAAATTAATGTCACATATATCCCCATATATGTAAAATTGACCTTTAAACAGTCAACATCGTCAACATCGCTTAAGCCAACACTGATAAGTTTTAGAGGTATATATAAATGGAGAGACACAAGGTGAAAAAAGCCTTTGGAAGTACCAGAGAAGAACAATGGGGTTATTCAGAGGTTTGGTCTTCCTCTTAGTTCTATTCCTGATACAGAGGTCGAACACTTCCCTTGTGAAACTGAATGACAATGGTTATGAAGACCTTCTCATTGCTATAGATCCTGGTGTGCCAGAAGATGGAAGATTAATTGAACAAATAAAGGTAAGATAGCTGTGATTTCTTTTGTTTCAATTATGGAAAAGAAAAAAATGTTAATAGTGAATAATTATTATGGAAACTCTGAAATGTCCAGAAAATTTAAAAGCAGTATACTGCAGTGGGGATAGTGTTGAAATGGGCAGAGGGAGGTAGAGGTTCCAGATGGGGTTCTAGCTCGTCTCACCACAACACCAACAACAAGGCACACTGATCCTCAGTTTCCTCATCTGTAAATCAGTATTTGAACTATCTGTTCTTTGATAAGTATTTATTGAACAATTACACTATGCTAGGGGAGAAAGAAGCAATTTAAATGAAAAGACCCTGGTCTCATGGAGTGTATATTCTTTTCAAAGATCTAAATATAAAAATGAGTAAATTAGCAGGACAGATGTTAGCAGGTGGCTGTGGAATACATCCAATCAGGAGAAGGAGAATAGAGTGTGGGTGGGACTTGAATAAAGGGAGAATGTTAATTTCATGTAGGAGAGTCAGGGTAGACCTCACAGATGAGGTGACATCTTAACAGAGAGATGAGTGAGGGAAGAGCCCACTGACAACCTGTGGAATAGACACAGCATGAAGGAAACAGCATGCTTGCTGTGACCAGGGAAATTATATGGATGAACAGGAGGAAGGGTGAGGCTATCTGAAGTTGGAAAGGAAGCAGACCAGATCACAGGAAAGACTTTGACTTCTACTTTGAAACGAGAATCCATGAAAGAGTTTGTGCAGAGGAGGTGTGTCCTGCATAGGATTGTTCCAACAGCAGTGTGGAAGAAATGGTGGAGGGTTGGCACTTACTGCTCATCCTGTGTAAATACTGTTGCAGCCTAGAGGTGTAGAAGGACCCAGGCAGGAAGCCGTGGCAGGTTGAGCAGTGATGGTGACAAGAACAGTGAGATTGTAGTAGAGGTAGTTAATATGTGTGATTCTGAACATATTCTGAGGGTATCATGGACAGTATTTCCTGATGATTTAGATAGGTATGTGGTAGGGAAAGGTAAGAAAGAAATGTAAGAATCAAGGAAGGTCCTAAACTTTTGCCTAAATACTTGGAAGGATGGGACTCTCATCAATTGGGAAGGGTAAAGCTGTGAGTAAGAAAGTTTGGCAGTATGGAGATCTGGAGTTAGTTTAGAGTTTGGGTTTTTTTTTTTTTTTTTCAATTAAAATGCTTATTAGACATCCAAGTAGAAGAGACAAGAAACTGAATTTAGGGTGAAAATTTGTGTATAGATAGAAATTTGAGAGTCATCAGTGTGTGGATGATGAGTTCACTAGGTAAGTGCAAACAGAGAAGAGAAAGACACCAGGAACTTGATTTTAAATAAAGGACTCTCTCAACCATTTTAAATAAAGGTTTCTCTCAACCATAAAATCTCACATAATACAGAGATTGGGCTTACGGTGACGTGAGTTGTTTCTCTCTGCCTGACATCTACCTGTATTCATTCCTTGTATTCAACTTCCATGACGTGTCCTTATACTCACTTTTGAAGCCTTCTTTGGTGATTCTATGGCAGCTATTTATTGTTTATTCCTTATGAATTCTGTTGCAGCATAGAGGTGTTTGCTTATTGGTACCTTTTGTATTCCAAAAAAGGCAAATATTCCTTTTACTAGAAAATGTGGGTTGGAAGAGCAGATAGCACAGCTAATTCTTAATGATAGGTTCTTAGTGTTCAGGGTTAATCAATCAATTTCAAGCATTTCTGAACTCAGTATTTGATAAATGTATTATTGGGGTAAAATTTTCTTAACATGATCCTCTATGAACACTAAAAATATAAATTCAATTCCTTACAGACATTTCTAGATTTCACAATATTTCTTGATATTCCCTCGGCCCTCAACAAATTTCTTACATTTATATCAAGAAACAGTGTGAAATATTATCATCAACATTACACAGAAAGAGAAAACTAGGGTTCTGAAAAGATAGATGATTTTTCCCAGGTCATACTAAGTACACTCAGAACTGAAATCCTGCTCATGAGCTTTAATTACCAATAGACCTGGGTTTTAGTTCTGGCTTGAAAAAGATGGCAAAAACCCAAACCAAAATATTCTTTCCCAGACTGTCCTCCTCAGCTTACATCAGTTAAAGCTGTTCTTGACTCAGATTTTTAGTAATGATAAAGCAGTGTTAGGGCTGCTTATGGGCAGAGTGCTTTGTAATTCATCCCATATTTATGAAAACCATAAAAATAGGTGTGTAGCAATGATCCATTAAAGAGATGAGGAAACTGAACTTCAGAGCATTATATAAATCACCAAAATCTGTGAACCAGAAAGTACTAACACCAGTATGGAGACCAAGAAAATTACCCCAAAGTCCATGTAGATATTCTAAACACCAACATAAGCAGTTGGTTTTTGGAGTAAGATAAAGAAGACTGATAAGCTTTTCAATGTGCGGGACAAAGTAATAGTTTGAGTTTGACAGTTTGCAGAAACAGAATGGTGGGTGGAGACTGTTCATCAGGTAGTTGCTTTTGTGTTGACAGGTACAGGGGAAGATGTCAGAGATGAGCCCTACTCTGTCAGTCCATTCTCACTAAGCCATTCCCTCATACTCTTTTCCTTTGATAATAGGACATGGTCACTACAGCATCTACTTACTTGTTTGAAGCCACGAGGAAAAGATTTTTTTTCAAAAATGTTTCTATATTAATTCCTGAGAATTGGGAAAGAAGGCCTGAATATACAAGGCCAAAACATGAGAGCTACAACCATGTAAGTGTCAAAATCTTCTTTATTTTCTAACAAAAAAATAATATTTTTTGATGCTTCCCAGTTTTGCCACAAATTGTTTCAGAGTATTTCTAACTAAATATTACCATTTCTGTTCTTCATGTTTTAATGATCTTTTTAAACATCCTCAGGCTGATGTTAGAATTGCAGCACCAGCCCTCCCAGGCAGAGATGAACCATACACCAGGCAGTTCACAGACTGTGGAGAGAAAGCAGAATACATTCATTTTACTCCTGACTATGTACTTGGAAAAAAACAAAATGAATATGGACCATCAGGTAGGAAATTTGGCTAAAACATCTCATTTTAAATATGTATTTCTGTTCCCAGCTTTCATGGGCAGATCTTGGAACCAAAGTCTGTAGGTTCAAATCCTGGCTCCTCTGTTTTTAGCTAAGTGTGAACTTAAATAAGTGACCCACCCTCTCTGCTTATTTCTGGAAAAATGATGAATAGTGGAGTTTCTACCTTGTGGAATTTTTGTGAACAACAACTAGAGAATCCATGCAAAGGTACACAATCTATTGTCAATAATGTTTCAGAAATTTGGACAGATAGCAGAAATAATTAATGTTCTCTTAAGGCATACTTTGAGATTTCAACTTCCATTTCTCCACAGTTGGATATTAACCAACCACACATAAGTTCCATGGAAAAAAGATGTGTAGCAAGCGGGAGAGAGCCATGATGCCAGTTACTGATCATGAGAAAAATTCATAGGCTATTAGTTGCTGATATTACTTTTTAAACTCTTTGCTTGTATCAGATGAAATTATCTATAGCTGATCATTTGGGCTTATTAAAAATGGAAATTTCATCTAGTTCAATCTAAATGTTAAGATTATTTGTTCAGATGAACGAAAGAAATTATTTTACAGACAAAAATGAAAACCACTATTAAAGGAGAGTTCAATTCACATGTCGCTATTTAGTGAAAACTATCATGCAACCCCAGACAACAAAATTGCCTCTCCTTATCCTGTTGCCTATTCAGTGAATGTTCATTAATCTCTGTCCCTGCCAACACAGCCAGCCCTAGTCATCAGTACCTGGACCAGTTCCCCTTTCCTACCCTGAAATCTCCATCATCCCCTCAATTCCACTCTTACCTCTTTCCCATACATTATCCTGATCAGAATTGCTCTCCTTTGTCCCCCAAAATTTCACACCATCCTAACTGTAATTTCTTACTACCCTGACATGTCCAGCAAACCTAGTTGCTTCAGTCACAAATACAAATAACTCAATTCCCCAGTCACTCTTATCCTTAACTTACATCTCCTGTACTGCACCATCTTGCCTATCTCTTTTTGGCTCCTGTTACATGTTTCCCAGACTGTTGAAGAAGTGTATAACACTAACTGGCATGATTACAAACATAGTTTCTGAACTCAGTAAAACCCTCAAAGCTATGTAACAATATTCTTACTGCCTTTTCTTGGTTCCCTTTCTCATTTCCCATAGTAGCTGTTTCAAAACTTCTACCATTTTTCTCAACATCTCTAGCCACTCCTCACTCCCATCAATTATGATGCCTTGACTGAGCAAACTGAAGAGCCTACCTTTTTTGTTTAATCATCCAAATTCATATCCACTTTTACCTCCTATACATATACTTGTCATAGAAAAGGAAAACTTACAATTTTTACATCCAGTGTCCCCATCTCAGCTCTTGATCCTTCCTCATATACCATAACTTAGACCTGTTCTATTACTGACAGTCCCATTCTTCCTCTTAGACAGGTGTTTGTTATGTCATTTGATATAAGAATTTGTAAAAAGAAAATTCACATTCTCCAAACCTTGCCCTAAAAACAACAAGGCTTTTGGAAAAATAAGATGAGGAAGGGAGCCCTCAAAATCTAAATAATTTCATAATAACAATGATAATAGTGCCTAAAAAGATCATTTGTACCCTCCACGCAGCAACTCAGTATGACTAAAGGCTGCCACACAGATATTAAAAGTGCACATATGTGTACACACACACCCAGAGTAGAATTCTATTAGAAATGAAAAGAAGGTAACCTGAAATAACACATGTCACTGGCAACAGACTCCTAGGTCAGAAGGGCTGCTTTCAAGGTATGGATGGGAGGTAGAGCAACCTGAGGAAGGCAGAAGTCTGAGAGTGAACCTGTCCAAGAAGATAGTCACAGATGCAGGAAGTTTTAAATTTCCTTAAAATTCACCAAAATCCTGTAGTAGTACTTGATATGAGGGCTTTTCCCTCCCACACTGAAGGTTGTAATTCTACTCCCACTAACCAGGTCCCATTTGCCCTGAAATTCATAGTTTTAAATTTTAAAGGTTAATGTGTAAACAATAACTTAGGGATATTATTAAAATCCAGACTTTGATTTAATAGGTTTAGAGTGAGATTCTGCATTTCCAACAAACTCCCCAGTGATGTTGATATTGTTGGTCCAAGACCACATTTTGGGTCTTTTTTTTTTTTTTCTTTTGAGGTCTTTATTTTGTTAACACCCAGAATTGCATGCAATGTATATAACTAAAAATAATAATAATTTCATATAATTAATGCTTACATGTATCATAAATGTATCACTTCATTTTGATACCTCCCAAATTCTCTATGGTCTATAATACTTTTTCTCAATTTTTTTTATTACCACCTCATCAAGAGCATTTTTAGACAAATTTTCCTGATTACATCATATGGTATCTTAATACAAAATAATTACTATATACCTAATTATATTGTTGGTAGAGTTGAAGTTTAGAGAGCCATAAACCATTGCATTATGTAAGATCTTTTGCTCCCTAACTACCAAACCCCAAATCTTTGTCTATTTTGACAATAGCATATGCTCCATAAATGTTTCATCGATTTAACATGTTGTGGAATAAAAAGATAATGTACTATTTAACAATATAGTCATTTAATCACATGGGATCTTTTTATAAACTAAAATGTTAGGAGTTATGGAAATCCTCAATCAAAATATATGTTGTAATGGGAAGATCTTAAAATTTTGAGATATGAAATTTGTCACCTAAATAATGATCATGCATTTGAAATATTTTCCTACAGGTAAATTGTTTGTCCATGAATGGGCTCATCTCCGCTGGGGAGTGTTTGATGAGTACAATGAAGATCAACCTTTCTACAGTGCTACATCAAAGAAAATTGAAGCAACAAGGCATGGCTACTTCTATTCTCTTAGATGACCTCAGGCTTTTAACTGGTCGTATTTTCTTCTTTCAAATGACAATTATCCATTTTTGTCTCAATGCAAATAACATGTGCTATATTACAGAACTGTCTCTATTATAGGGAAATTTATCTTAAAGCAGTTGATTGTCTATTTAAAATACACATAGCTTTGATGCAAATTATTTGATTGGTATTTTTTACACCTAGCTGTCTACCATAACTTCCAGAACTCATTTAGCCTAAAATTGTACATTACATAGATGGACTACATGTTGACCAAAATTATTTCTTTAAAATGGTTAGAGTACTGCTACATGTGGGGTGAGTAAGACACCAAATACTCCAAGAAGTCAATTAGTAACATCTTGGAAATTAATAGAGGTCATTTTAGAATATCAATCTAGGATCACAGTTAATAAAAGACTATCCTCTTGATTCTAAGATCAAGAGAACAAAGTGGTTGGGGAAATTAACTTAAAATTGTGTGCCCAAGCAATGATACATGTCCTGCTAGGGATGGGAACTTGTCACGCAAGTGTAAACTATTAATAACTAAATTGCCTCAAAATTAACTGTTACATATTTTTCAGGTGTTCCATAGGTATCTCTGGCATAAATAGAGTTCATAAGTGTCAAGCAGGCAGCTGTGCAACTAGACCATGCAGAACTAATTCTACAACAAAATTATATGAAAAGGACTGTCAATTCTTCCCAGATAAAGTTCAAACAGAAAAAGCATCTATAATGTTCATGCAAAGCATTGATTCAGTAAGTATGCCAATCACTAGTTCCAGAATTTATAATCAAAGGACATTTCAATTCAGGATCAATCAATCTAGGATCACAGTGAATAAAAGATTATCCTCTTGATTCTAAGATCAAGAACAAGTAGTTGGGGAAATTAAAATTGGGTCCAATATTTTATTCATTTTTATTTTATTTATTTATTTTTTTGTGGTGCTAGGGATCAAACCCAAGGCATTACACATGAAAAATGAGCACTCTATCAATTGAACTACATCCCAAACCCCACATATCCTATTTTAAAATATCTGTCCAGGTGATGTAAGGATTAAATATATTAACATAGAGTTCTGTGAACATTGGCTGCTGCATGGTAAGCACACAAATATTGTAACTTGTTATTACTATCACTATTGTCAAGATTCTTGATTCTCATTAATTATATTTTCTTCAATAAAAGCATATTTGCAGAACATATTTTAAATTCTTCTCAGTTTTGATGTTAGATATGTTTAGTGCAGGGTATGTAAATTATTATTTTTATTTTATTAATCTTTTAGGTGTTTGAATTCTGTAATGCAGAAAACCATAACCAAGAAGCTCCAAGTTTACAAAACATTAAGTGCAATTATAGAAGTACATGGGAGGTAATCAGCAGTTCTGAGGATTTTGAAAACACCACACCCATGGCAGCACCACCTCCTCCACCTGTCTTCTCATTGTTGAGGATCAGTGAAAGAATTCTGTGCTTAGTTCTTGATAAGTCTGGAAGCATGTCTGTAAGTTCATGGGTCAATTTTTTCTGAATGTGGGAATGGGAATAATTGAATGCTAAGAACAAACTGAACTCTACCTGTACCTGGATTATTCTAAATGACATGATGACATAAAATATCATCACTTTTTATGATAACGACCCCAAGATGTTGCAACAAAATATTATGGCAAAAGAAAGATGTCAGTAAAGAAGACCTAAGTTAAAGGTCTCATATTTTTTTCCAAGAAAATAGATGACTACTAGGGAAAACTCTGAGTCCTTTAATCAAGATTTAGTTGGAAGATTAAAGATAGACATTGAAATATGAAATTGTTTTTATCCATGGCCCTTGTACTGAAAATGCTTGAGAAACATGAAGATAGAGTGGATTAGTGGATACAAAACCCCATTCCAGTTCAAGGAATCAGTAGAATTCCTAACATGGCTTCATCTTATTTGTACCAACTGTGCAAGTGAACCCTCTGTGCTCAAAGACACAAACGAAAAAGCATCATAAGAAAGAATGCAGCCATTCAGTCATTTTATTTGGGTGAATGGAAATCATTGTGCTAGGCTTTGAGAATGTATGCTAATGTAGTTGATAAGTTCAGAGTTCAATAGAGAAATTTTTTTCTCCCTTTTCCTGTTACCTGGATAAATCATATTTATTCTACAAAATTTGACATAGGTACTCACTCAGGAGATGGGCTGGGTTTATCAGCTACTGTAGACTCTTCTATTGATTCCCAACACTGCCCTGCGCATACATCCATTACTATATATTATATTGAAACAACACGTGTCTTTCCCAACCAGCTTGGGAGCTCATCTAGAAGGTGGAAACTTGTCTAAAGCACCTTTCCCCATGGCCTAGAGTTCATCACATAAGGTGATGAATAATAATTGTTGAAGCGAATGGACTACTAACAAGCAGATACAATGTGATAAAGCACCCAGAGGATGGCACATTTGAAGCAGAACAGAGCATGCTGAAGTCCAGGAATAAAAACTTCAGCAAATGGGAGATGGGAGATTATTGAAAAGGGCCAAAAATGATACCAATTAAGAAATGAACCACAATAACAGCAAGTTTCAGAGAAGGCAGCAAAGTGCTAAAGAGCAGCTCATAAAATGGTCAGGGAATGTCACTGAAGAGAGAAGAGGCTCCTGATTGGCAGATGAGGAGTTTCCCCTGGACAGGGTGCTGGCAAATCCAGGTTAAAGGTAAAACGAAGAAGAAAAGTGGTGGAGAGTACTCAAATGTGGGGGTATAGAAGTTTTTCTCTATAATTTGGTCAGGAATTTCAGAGGGAAACTTGGGTATGGTTGTGGGGAGGAACCCCCCAAGTGTGGTGAGGGGGGATGGAAAGGACAAATGTATAAAGAGATTTACATCTTTGAAAATCCAATACCAGGAAAGAGGGATATGAGTCCTGAAGGGTTACCAAAGAACCAATTCCAATTAACCTATTGGTGGAGAAGTGGTGGGGAAGGTTAGGAGAAGAGGAGAGGGAGGTAGGGATGGGCTCCTCAGCATTTACTGTAGCTCAAGTAAGTTTCACATTTTGGGTAGACTAGTTCCCAGTGAAGGGACCATTCAGTTCTGGGTGGAGGTCAAGATAATCTGGTTGGATTTGTGAACTGTGGGGTATGAATTCATCCTAGGAAAACAGGCACAGAGGCTCCCAGGAGTGATTAGAGAGGCTCTAAACTGTTTATCATCACCTGCAACTCAATCTCCACCCTAACTTCCACCTCTAACTTGGGTGTACAGCATCAGGAATCAGCTCTCGTTGAAAAGTATAAGCTCCTTACTATGCTGTATGTGTTCCATAATACGCATAACCATAGTTTTCATTTTACCAATTGAATAATTTCTTTCTACAATAATATCAATTAATAGTCATAGAAATTTCCTACCAATAAAGTTTATCCACTCATTTTGTGTGATTTGCTATTATCTTCCAGCAGAAAACTATACGATTATTGTCTTTTTTTTTCTTTTTTTTTTTTAGTCTTTTAATAGACTCAATCGAATGAATCAAGCAGCACAATATTTCCTACTACAGACTGTTGAAAATGGATCCTGGGTAGGGATGGTCCACTTTGACAGTGCAGCCACTATTAAAAGTGAGTTAATCCAAATAAAAAGTGACAGCGAAAGAAACAAGCTCTTGGAGAGCTTACCTACACAAGCTCTTGGAGGAACTTCCATCTGCTCTGGAATTGAAGCTGCATTTCAGGTGAAAGCATACTGCAAATATATTTTTTCTTTTTGTTTGTTTTCAGGACATTTTAATATGAAGTGCTGCTGCACATATTTTCTGTCTAATTTTAACAATTTATCCTAAGAGGCACAGAACACACAGAAAAAAAAAATCACTTGATGTTTTAATGGACCAGTGAATCAATGAATAAAATGTAGAGAATTAAATAAGTGTAAAAATGCCACTACGTTATATGTCCAATAAGTCCAGGGATTTTGCTCTTGTTCTGATAGAAGAGTTGGTGCTTAATAAATGGCAGTTAAGTACATAATAGTGTGTTGGCACAAAAGCCATCAACTTTGGGGCAATGAAGCAAATTACTTGGTGTGATTCCACCTTGGGCCAATTCTCCTTAGTTTATGTGATATTCAGACAGGGCAAACTGATGCGTATCTATTAAAGCAGACGTACTAGGGACTATTAATCATATTTAGTGTAAGCCATGTGAGTTTAGGGAATGAACTTTCAAATCAGAATACTGGCTCTGTCACCTACTAGCTTTGTAACCTTAGGCAAACTTTTTGGTCTCTATGGATTCTATATGCCTTATCTATACAATAGAAGACACAGAAATGCCTACTTCATAGGATTTTTATGAATATGAAGTGAGGTTACATACTTACATACATAGAATGGTCTTTATTATAGAGTAAATTTTATCCAAATGGTCATCTTGAACATCATTAATATCAATTGTGTCATTATCCTGCTTAGAAACTCTCTATTCCCTCACAGTCTATAAAATTAAGTCTGAATTCCTCAGTCTGAGTTACTCCAAAGTCTCTTAATGCTAAGATTGCCCTCCTCGATCTCCTAGTCTTTTTTCTCAGTTCTCCCCTCCTGATGCTCTATGCCCCAAGAACATACTATGCACATTATTCTCCAAGCCCCCTGTGTGTTCTGGGCACATGCAATTCCTCTACCTAAAATGCTTCCTTCTTCCCCATCATGACATGCTAAACTTCTATTAGTTCTTCAAAATCCTCTCTTCTTGTAGCTTTTTCCGACCCTCCACAGTCCTAAAATTCTCTTTTATGAATTACATAGCATTTTATGTGTAGGTTTATCAAATGAAAGCCTGCATTCAAATCACAATTGTCACTCTTAGCTTTGTGACCCTAAGCATGATTCTTTTTTTTAATTTATTTTTATTGTAAACAAATGGGATACATGTTGTTTCTGTTTGTACATGGAGTAACAGCATACCATTTTCATAATCATACATTTACATAGGGTAATGATGTTTAATTCATTGTTATTTTTTCCTTCCCCCCACCCTTCCCACCCCTCTTTTCCCTCTATACAATCCCTCCTTCTTCCATTCTTGCCCCCCCTCACACCACCCTTTATGTGTCATCATCCGCTTATCAGTGAGATCATTCGTCTTTTGGATTTTTGAGATTGGCTTATCTCACTTGGCATGATATTCTCCAACTTCATCCATTTGCCTGCAAATGCCATAATTTTATTATTCTTTATGGCTGAGTAATATTCCATTGTATATATATACCACAGTTTCTTTATCCATTCATCAATTGAAGGACATCTAGGTTGGTTCCACAGTCTGGCTATTGTGAATTGAGCAGCTATGAACATTGATGTGGCTGTATCTCTGTAGTATGCTGATTTTAAGTCCTTTGGGTATAGACCAAGGAGTGGGATAGCTGAGTCAAATGGTGGGTCCATTCCAAGTTTTCTAAGGAATCTCCACACTGCTTTCCAGAGTGGCTGCACCAATTTGCAGCCCCACCAGCAATGTATGAGTGTACCTTTTTCCCCACATCCTCACCAACACCTATTGTTGCTTGTATTCTTGATAATCGCCATTCTAATTGGGGTGAGATGGAATCTTAGTGTAGTTTTGATTTGCATTTCTCTTATTACTAAAGATGGTGAACATTTTTTCATATGTTTGTTAGTCCTTCATTTCCTCATTAGTAAAATGGGGTAATGAAAGCTAGTACATAAGGTTGTTCATGTTTTCATTTATTCAACATGTATTTAATGTCTATCTGTTATGGGCCAATCAAAGCTGCTTCCTTCTGTGGTGTTTGGTGTATTCATGAGGAACAGATATTACCATATAAGTGAATACAAACAGTAATGCACATTAGGGAGACAGTGTTGTGAAAGGATCCTAGAGGGTGTTATGATTCTGAGTAAGTGGGAAAGGAGGGAATTACTTTAGGAAAGAAGGCCACTGAGGCCTTCCCTAAAAAGTGATATCTAAACTAAGACTTGAAGGATGAGAAGGATCCAAAGTTTCATGTAGAAAGGAGAGCCCAAAGTTCCTTGCAAAGATGTGGGAAAAAACTGGATTAGTTCAAGAAATGGTAGAAACTGATGGCACTGGAGAATAGCAAATGAGGGGGTATGAAATGTGGTTTGGAAGATTAGATGATAACTAACTCATTCAGCTTCAAAAATATAAGAATCATAAGTTGTTTTAAGTATAACAGATAGCCACTGAAGGGCTTACAACATCAGAATCTGGTTATTAATTTATGTTTTAGGAAGGTGATCTGGTTGCCCCATGTAAAACAAAGTGTAGAAAGTAAGAGTGGTACTAGGGAGATAGTTTGGGAGTTTGGGTTTGAATTAAATTACGTGACATAAAACATAGTTAACCCACTCACTGTTCAGTCAATGGGAGCTGTATAATTTTTCATCTCTCTTGAACTACAGAGTACTCTGTTGTGGATATTTGTTGTATTTTTTTCTTATTCATCTCCACATTTCCTCAATCTCAGACACAAAACTCAGTAAGGATTATTGAATTGAATTATTTCCATGAATGCAGGAACTATTTAGTTCCTACTGAACTCCAGCACAGTGGCTGACCCATTGCAAGGGCTCAGTGAATAAAAAGGGAGAGATGAAGGACAGAGAATGTTACTTCATCTTTGGATCTTTGTTTTGTCTTCATGTGTGGGAGGGGTGATTTTTGAATGCTGTGTAAATGTCATAAGTGTGTAAAAGACCTGCTCTATACTTCAGTTTTATTTCAATGCATGTCAGAGCATATTTTCCATGTATTGAAATATGTATGTCACTTTGCCTCAAAACATACACAAATTGTAATGAGGGTGGTGATTTTTCCTACTACCAGCTCTATTAGGGATTTCTATATTCTAAAACCTCTTCTGTAAAATTATACATGCCTCCACTCCATGAGAAAGAAAGCCCCTGATAATCTGACTTTTTTCTTCTTGTGGTCTGGACTCAGTTTTCCAAAATGGTGCTCAAAGAAGCCACTACTAATTAAAACTGACAGAGAAGATGAAATATAATTGCCATCCTAGGTTAAGTTCTTTTTATCCTCTATCACAGCCATCTAGATTCAGAACTTCAAGGTTCAAACTATTGGACTTTTAGGAAAGCAATTCAAATTGCAAATAAAATTCAATAAATATTATTCATGTAGTCTTTGAATACCACTAATATGCCTTGTCTGTGCCAGTTACTATTAAAATTAAAATAAAGTTATACAAGTTCCCTAAACTCGACATGCTTAGAATTTAACCTATCTTTTTTAGAAGCATGCTAAGAGTTTCCTAATTTGAAATTAATGACTTCTTTTTTTATTATTTTTTTATTTTTACAGACTGCATTTTGATTCATTATACACAAATGGGGTACAAATTTTCATTTCTATGGTTGTGTACCATATAGATTCATACCATTTGTGTACTCATACATGTATATAGGGTAATGATTAGTGACTTCTTTTATGTTGAGGTGGATTATTTTTTTATTAATTCATTTCAGTTATATATAATATTATTGTTATTTTTGACAGAATTATATGAGCATGGAATATAATTTGCTTCAATTTAGTCCCAGTACTTCCCCTTACCTTTCCCTCCTCCCTCCCTCTGTTCCCTTTTTTGAGGTAGATTCTTAATGCATCTATATGAATGTACAATACACATTATACACTGAAGCTTTGTTACAGGATAGTCCAATCAAAGAAAGCAGAAAAACATTTATTGCCACATTCCACAATTATATTTTCTGGTCAACCTGAATTTCCCAGGCTGACATATCACTGTCATTTGGTCTAGGTGAGATTTTCCAAAGTATCGCTCCCACCAACCTACATTAGAGTAAATATTCCCTGCAGTGGGTGGGGTGGGGTCGGGGGACAAAAAATAATGTTTAAGTTTCCTTCGGGACTGTTGATTTCAGATTCTATGATTTTAAAAGAGACTATCTCTTCTAGTCTTCACACTGTTGTTAATTTTTCTGTATTTTTTTCTGATTTCCCATTGGTCTTTTGGATCTAGGATGGTAATTGTGTTCTGAATTTTGCTTGCAGGTGATTGAAAAGCTAAACTCCCAAATAGATGGATCTGAGATAGTGCTGCTGACTGATGGGGAAGATGGCACCACAGGGAGGTGTATTGATGCTGTGAAACAAAGTGGGGCCATCATTCATTTAATTGCCTTGGGACCATCTGCAGATGAAGCAGTAATAGAGATGAGCAATATAACAGGTAAAACATGATCTATATATTCCAGACCTTTAATAGCAATGTAAATATAGTGGCAGACAACTCAACAATTTCTTGAGCTCCTGGTTTGCAGGTCCTGTGCCAGGAGTTGGAAATCACAGTCAAACCAGACCCAGTCTTTGTTCTCACAGTATTCAGAATTCAGTTGTCTGAAGAGGCAAATAAAACTGCAAATCAGCTCACATAATCAGATAATATTCCTTCATTACAGGAAGACTATCCAAGAATAAAATTCTACGTGTGCACAGGAAGCCATCAATTCTCCTAAGGCTGTAGAGTATAGGGGCATGGAAGTCTGAGCAACTAGGTGACTTTGGAACTGGACCTTGAACAAGGTGTTAAATTTCCCTAGAAAGAGGAAAGAGGGTGAGAGAAGATAAGTCAGGCCATGAGCCAAAAAAAAAAAAAAAAAAAACATGTGGGTGTGATAATGTGAGGTAATGTGATGGAAACAATGGTGCTCCTCTGAGGTCAGAGGATAGGTGACCATCTGTGAAGCAAGCTGTGAGGTGGGAGGCCATGACTGACAGAAGCTCAGCCAAAAGACCCAAACAACAATGAAGTTTCTACAAACATTAACTATGGTAGCTGTTATTTTATTTATTTATTTATTTATTTATTTATTTATTTTTTTTGTGGTGCTGGGGATTTGAACCCAGGGCCTTGTGCTTATGAGGCAAGCACTCTACCAACTGAGCTATATCCCCAGCCCAGTTGTTATTTTAGATACACAGATGTGGTGAAAACAGATTACATGTTTCAAATGCCTTCTAAACACAGCAGAGAAAACATAATTCATAACATGAGTACCAATTATATTATGAAATTGGCTTTAACGGCACAAATATAAACTTGCTTTTAGTTGCACAAACTCAAAATTTTAATGTGTTATTGCTTTGTTTTGTTTTTGATGTTTTTTGTTTTGAGACAGGATCTCTTAAGTTGCCAAGCCTGGCTTCAAATTTGTAATTCTCCTGCCTCAACCTCCCAAGTAGCTAGGATTACAGCCCTGTGTTGCCATGCCTGTTCAAAGTACTTTCATAGCTATTGTAAAATTTAAATCTGTTCCAAGTATTCCATTTAATAGTAATACTTTTTGAACTTATCTCCACTGCTTATTTTTCTTCTGTCTCCTGTCAATTATTGTCAGTATCTTTCTAATATCTAATTTATATATTATCTTTCTAAATTTTTGTTTGATCTAGCCTGTTTGTAAAATTTTAAAACCACTTTGTTAGAACTATATCCTAAATAAAAGTGAATAACTCCCCTAAAGGGCTGTGTAAAGACTGTAAGCTTAATCAAGTGGAAATGTAACATATTTCATAGTCCATGATTATTTGATGTATTTTCAGCTAGCAGAGATTTTGATGTTGAGGTATTAAAGTAGCTTATGCTTCCTAGTTACATTTTTAAATTAGCATTTCAGAGTTAGATCCTATGGTTATCTGACATTGGTCTATTTTAATAATATATACTGAAACTGTGATTTTGTTTAAACTATTACCTTATTTATCACTAAAATGTACTCATTTTATAGAAGGCAAACTAACGCTTTTACATTTTAGGAGGAAAACACATTTTAGCTTCAGATATAGCTGAGAACAATGGCCTCATTGATGCTTTTGCGTCCCTTACATCGGAAAATGCTGATACCACCCAGAAGTTACTTCAGGTCAGAGTTCCCACCTTTGGGGTTTTTGTGTTTGCATTTACCATAACTCAAAAGAATTTGGTTGTCTTCAGTTTGGGGTTCTATATTTATCTTTTTCAAAGTGACTTTTTAACTAAAATCAAAACTTCTTCCAGAAATAGAAATTTTTCTTTAGCTATAACCAAATTAAATGCTAAAATAAGAGTAAAATAAATGGTGAAATAACCAAGATATTTTTTTCCTATTCCCATAGAATTTGGTTAAGGGTTAATGTTAAAACCTAATGGTATTTATTTTCCACCAAAAGACTTCGTCCAAAATAAAGCAACTATTTTTGAATGAATGCATAAAAAAAAAAACCCTCATGTTTCCAAGTTTTCCTTACCATTCGCTGTTATAAAATAAATTTAGATAAATGAACTCAAGTGCCTAATTTGGAAATGGAAGAAATGTATCTTGGAAAAAAACAGGAGAAAGAAAGGGTGAATGATTATTTGTGTGTCTACAAGCCTAGGGTTTCTCCCATCTCTTCAACCCATTTTTCACTGGCATTTTATTTTAATCGCCTCTCTTCTGAACTCAAATCTTTTGCTCATCTATGTCACATAGCACCACCACTTTCTATTACTTAGGTTCAAGAACTTTGATTAGACATTGGTTCTTTAATTCAGATCCCACATACAATGTCAACATACTCTGTTTCCATCAAAATGTGTTTTCAAAAATCTATTTCTCTTCTTTCTCCATTCCCAAAAGTCTGTGTCATACCTCCTTATGTCAAGCCTTCTGTGTTCACTTTTTCTATTCATTAAGTCACTACCTATATTAAAACTTAGCGCGATCACCTAGACATACCTATTTTCCAACAATAAGGAGAGCATAGATACTATAGTCTGTGGCTTAGAATATGTACATATTGTTCTGGAGATTTAACTTGATAATAATAATACTTTCTTAAATCAAAGACATTCACTTAACAGGAGATGAAGATTTTTATAACAATGATGCTTCAAAGTAGAATTCACTCACTTTTATCAGCCTGAGAGTATTTTGCATTAAGGAGTAAGTTGAAGTAGAAATGGGATTTCTTATTGTTCTGGAAAGGCTCCAATAAGGAAGTATGTAGTAAGTGGATCAAGTTGGATCCTCTGAGACTTTATGTTAACTGAAATAAGCCAGGTCCAGAAAGACAAATGTGCATGATCCTAAAGAGTTGAATTCAGAGAAGCAAAGAGTAAAATGATGATTACCAGCAGTTGGTCGGGTTTAGGACTTGGAGAGATGTTAGACAAGAATATAACAAACATTTCAGTTAGATGGTAGAAATTAGTTCAAGAGGTCTATCATACAAACATGGTGATGATAGTTAATAACATGTATTATATCCTTGAAAATTGTTCAGATTGGAAACAAGTCCTTTCACCACAAAAAATAACGAGAAGCATGCAAGAATTACATGAGCATTAGCTCATGTGAATTAGCTTGGTTTAGCCATTCCATAATATGTACACTTTTCAAAACATCATGTTGTACACAATTAATTCTTGTAACTTTAAAAAATGGTAATTAAGCAAAAGAGTTGGCTCTCCTAGACTAAGTGCTATCCACAAAGATTTGAATACTTTCTTTAAAGTTACTCTCTGAGAAGGTCCTGTGTTTTACTTGGTCTTTTCTAAGGATTACCATCCTGTACATACCAGTTTCTCCTTTTGTATTTACAGTCCAGAGCTTCACTCTCTATCCTCTGTGAAAAACTGTTTCAAGATTCCAGATCATGGAAATATCCATGCGAGCTTTTTTCCAATGGTTTACTGGTCCTTATTTGTAAAGTCCTCACTCTCTCTGTTCAAATGCTCTAATGACCCATAAGCATTATATTTTGGATCATCATGAAGATAGGTAAACTGAGGGTAATCATACACGCACACACACACACACACACACACACACACATACACACACACACTCCCAATAGCCTTTCTCTGTCCATAGCATCCTTTAATACTAAGACTAGTATGGGTATTTATCCAAAAAACTGGAAAAAAATTTATCAGTTCATGCCCCCAACTGTAAATCCATTCTCCTGCTCCAAGGCTTTTTTATATCCTGTTCTTCTCTCAGACACTCTATTTCCACACTTTCTAACTGATAACTGCTGCATACCAACAAGCTTTCAGAAAGATCCCAAGTCTAAGGTAGTATGCCATATATAAGCCTCTATTCAGGTGAAAATATGAGTAGATCCTTAAATGGTAAAGAATAAAATTATTGTATACTACAGTCATTAATTTTTAAAATCTATTTAAACAGCTTGAAAGTAAGGGTTTAACCCTGAACAATGATCCCTGGATGAACGACACTGTAATAATCGATAGCACTGTGGGAAAGGACACATTCTTTCTTGTCACATGGGAAAAACAGCCTCCCAGTATTTCTCTCTGGAATCCCAGTGGGACACTGACAGAAGCTTTCACACAGGACACTCTTTCCAAAATGGCCTATCTCAGTATTCCAGGAACTGCACAGGTAAGTGACCAGCTTTTACACTTCCTATGAATTTTTTCAAAGTAGAAAATAAATTGTTTAATGTCATAAATGTGAATGCTGATGATTGTATCATCTACAAAGTTACTTTATTATGCACCCTCCTTGCCTTTGTGATTCTAAAGACTGTGATGGATGGCAGGGAAAAGGAATAAACAACTCTTGCATCAGGAGAAAGTCTAACAAGAAGTCTCAGGAAAAAATGGGAAGACTCTCTGCAGTTACTGTGCAGATTGCTGTTGAGGTCAATGAATAAAGTCAATGGCAAACTTTCCAATACTTATTTTTTCCAGATGAGATGTCACAAAATACAGACACCATGCATGACAATAATCAGGGTATCTGCCTGAACCTCAACTCACTTCTTTTAAAACCTCAAAAACTTCAAATGCCTGTTGATCATATTTCACACTTCTGAGACTTATTGCATAATGGAAACCAGGATATCCTTTGATCCTCTATACTTACTACCTTTCCACTGGAAATTTTAGGTGGGCACTTGGACTTACAGCCTTCAGGCCAACTCAAACCCAGAAATCCTGACTATGACAGTAACTTCTCGGGCATCAAATTCTTCTGTGCCTCCCATCACGGTGAATGCTAAAATGAACAAAGACACAAACAGCTTCCCCAGCCCGATGATTGTGTATGCACAAGTTCTCCAAGGGTATCTCCCCATTATTGGAGCCAATGTGACTGCTTTCATTGAATCAAAGAGTGGAAAAATGGAAGTTTTAGAACTTTTGGACAATGGTGCAGGTAATTCAGAAGTTTTATGAATAAGTCTATATTTTCAAAATTCCGGATATATTGAGGGTCCCAGTGGCATCATGGGGCAGGCAGAACATCAGTGTCAAAGGGTGTGACAGAGGAAGGAAGCTCAGGAAGCAGAGAGAGCTCCTCTCACCAGGGAGAAAGTATATATCCCAAAGGCATGTCCCCAGTGACCAGCCTCCTCCAGCACACCCTACCTGCCTACAGGTACCATCCAGTTAATTCCTGTCTGGAGATTACTGCACTGATTAGTTACAGCTCTCAGAACCCAATCATTTCACCGGCAGTAAGACAGGTATGAAAGGGATGGAGGAACAGCAGGACCAGCAGAAAATTCTATCACATAAAACCTACAATCCATGTTGCAAATAAATGTAATTTATTGTCATTATTATTTTTTGTCATTGACTTGTCAGCCAATGTCTATCACCTTTTAAGTAGATCTCATTCAGGAGGTTGAGGACATCATCAAGAAAGTCTGCTCATAGAGGGTGAAGCACAAGCAGCCAGATGGGATCTAGTGATAGAACCTGGGCCCCTGGAGGAAAAGGGAGAGAAGCAAGAGTAACTCCCAACAGCTGGAAAACAAGGGAAAGTCTTGAGAGCCAAACCCTAGAGGAAGCAGGAGCTACCACAAGAAAGGAGGGCTCATCGCCGAGGCATCAGATACCGGGTCTTACTGGTAGGAAACAAAGAACTGTGCTGGCCATTTTCTGTTTTCCTGGTCTGTATTGGTGTGTGGAGCTTAAAGACATTTTCCAGAGTCTGGATGACCCTAGATAACTGAACATTCTCGCAAGGGTTATGTGAGCAAAGAAAGAAGCAATTTGATACAAATCTGAATTTTCAGATTTCTACCAGTACCTTTCACAATGTAATTTCTTCAGGCTTTTGATAAATACAGTCTTCAACCAGAGTTAGAAAACTGTTCTTAGGTGTAACTCAATTCCTTCTTCAGGCATAACAATATCTATAAAACTGTTCCTTGACTTTTCTTTCCCTCTCCACAAAACCATCTACAGTATATTAAACTTATCTGTATCTTGTTTGACTTCTTAGAATTTGACTACATGAAAATTTAGTTAATTGAAAAGTGGCTAGTTTGAAATCCTTTACCTAAAAAGGCATTTGATTAACAATGGCTTAGTGCAGGTATTCTCAAACTTTCATGTACAAGGGAATCATCTGGAGAGTTTGATGAAAGATGGAATACTGAGGCCCTTCCCAAGGTAGTATGAGAAATTTACATGTCTAAACATCTCCAGATTTTTAGAGATACAAATACTGGTGGTTCAAGGACCTCACTTAAATACCATCTGATTTAGAGGGGTTTTTATGTGTAGGGGAAGCATACTGGGAATTGAATTTATGGACACATGACCACTGAGTCCTATTTTATATTTTGTGTAGACCCGGAGTCTCACTGACTTGCTTAGCTCCTCAGTTTTTGCTGAGGCTGGTTTGAACTGGAGATTCACCTGCCTCAGCCTCCCCAGCTACTGTGATTACAAACTGTGCCACAACTGTTTTGAAATTTAACAGGTGACCCCAATGCCAGTGTTATCAAGTTTACTTATGATATAATAGTTCTAAAACTCTCCAAATTTTTTGTCTAATAACAGATGGGGTTTTCCTCTGTCAGCCCAGAAAGTTAATGGATCAGGAGAACAAAGGCCAGAGAAAAGAAAGAGGAAGAATTGTTGAAGATAAAGCAAAACAAGTAATTGTAGTTGACTAGAGTGAGAATTAGATCGTATATAAAGTCACTCTTTTTTCCTAGTGAGTACCTGTTTTGATTTAAACACAGTGATAACATAATATGACTAGAAAAATTAAGGTAAAATCAAAGCAAATGGCAGAGAAATGGTAAGAAGAGTACTATAAATTATATGTAAATTGATGGAGAGAATTATGAGGTATTTAAATATTTATTATACATACATAAATATAAATGTGTGTATATGTGTTATATAAATATAGAGATATCAGAATAATTCAAGTATCAGTTCAACAATATATTGAGCTGACAGAGCATAATAACAAGATTCTCCAGAAGGTCAAACCCTAAATATGAAACCTGGTCTAGAGGACATGTATAGAGGACAAAGCTTGATGTTTTAGAAAATGCATGAATTTCCCTTTGTATTTACAATAATCATTTATTTTTTCGTTTCTCTGATAAGGTGCTGATTCTTTCAAAGATGATGGGGTCTACTCCAGGTATTTTACATCCTACTCAGAAAATGGCAGATATAACTTGAAAGTGCGGGCTCACGGAGGAACAAACTCTGCCAGGCGAAGCTCACGGTATCCACTGAATAGGGCTGCGTATATACCTGGCTGGGTAGTAGATGGTGAGTAGTTCATGGTGTCTGAAATCCATGCACAGATTGAATAATATTTGGGATTTGATATAAGTAAGGCTTAAAACATCTTACAACTCAAAATGTAGCTTTTTTTCCCCAATTCTGGAATGAGGTTCTTGGCTAATTGCCTCCAAATTAATCTAAGCTTTGGAATAATGCCTGGCACCTAGTAAGTACTCAATAACTGTTAGCTGGTATTATGTTCCTTTGGGAAATCTTCATGATACCAACAAAAATATGCCAAATTTTCAGCTTAGGACATGAAAACAAATCAATATGGTATAAGCCTAAGTATAAGCAGAATTTATCCTTCCAATTACATGTCCTGTTAAGAATGAACATTTATTTGTAATGGTGTTTTCTATTTGTTTGCCTTAAAATAGATTTTATTTTAACAGTTAATATGCACATTATAGGAAACAAAAAAACATTATCCTATCATAAGCAGCCTAGGTGGACATGTCCTTCCAGGACCTACATGTACATATACAACATCCCCTTGTGTGTGATTGAGATAGTAGTGTGAATCATGCTTTTCTACACATCATAAATATTCACCAGTTCAAAATCCCAAAGCTAATGGGTGTTTTTGACAACCAAAAATACACTACAGCAATACCTTCTGTTAGAACAAAATTATAATCCTGCCTTTCCTGGGGACTAAACTTTCATTGAAGGCAGAAATGGCAACAGGCCTCTAGATAGATGTATTGCCACAGTTACAACTAAAATAATGCATTCTCTAAATGCTCAATTTAAAGTGAGCCATGAAGCAACAGAATACACCAAGCATAATGTTTCTCAGAGGGCTCATTGTCAGACTTCTACTACTAAAATATTAGCAAGAAAACGTGTTCCCAGTGAATCGAAGTATTTCTATAGTACAGCCAGAAGGTGCACACACATCAATAGCTCCCACCAAAACATAGATCCTTGAGCACTTGCTCCCATCTTTACCTGTGTGCTTCCTTCTGCTCCTCTGCTGTCAGCCTAAGGAAGAGGTCCTGATATGCACTTCCCAAAGGTAAAACAATTACATGTTCAAGATGCATCTTTCCTATCGATTATACCATAAAGATATTTACAAGTTGGTTAATTCACTAGTTCTACTTTTTGTGATACCCTGTCACCTCAGGCATTTAGAAAATTTAGATGTTATAAATAAATTATGAACTTTGTAAACAATAAGCACAAGTACTTTACTAAACATATACGTATAGATCTATGATTATGATCTAAAACAGACTTCCAGATATGGACATACTAGCAAAGAGTCTTTTCCCTCCCCCTTCCTCTTCTCCCTCTTTACCATTCCAGCGACTAAGTTCAGGACTAACCCTAGGTCTAAGAGGTAGACTGACTAATGAAGGTCACTCCTAGAAAACAGTTCTTCCTAAAAACTAACAAAGGGATAATTATATAGAGATTATTTTGCAACTTCTAAGGTAACTTCGGGCATTAGGACATATCCTGTAACACCCAGCAATGTTAACTAAGTTATGCAACTAACAGTGGATAGACAACCTGAACTAATCTAAGGGGCACGGAAGGCTTCTTGCTCCATACTTTCCTCTCTCCACCCACCACCCAGTGAACAGTCAACACAATCCAAAATGTCAAGTTTAACAATTCCATTCCCCTAAATGGAACAGTCCTATGCAGTAACAAAAAATACTTAAAGAGCATTACTTCAGCTCTCCACTTTTATCATGAGTTGTGGACTTTTAAATATCCAGAAAGTACTTAAGTTTCCCACTGTCCATACAGTAGAACTGAATAAACCACACACACTTACTTAACACAGGCTAGACTTTGAAGCAAGGAAACAAAAAACAAAACAAAACAAAACAAAACAACAAAACCACTGGTTTTGTTTTTGTTTTTGTTTTTGTTTTTTTTAAGCATTAGAATTTGAAAGTGACTTCCAAACAGTAACATTCTGGCCTAGAACCCCTTTCCTTATCTCTTAACATCCCAGGGGTCAGATTTATACATTGTAATGCTTAGAGAAAATGCTAACAATTTCACTTCCTAAGGGGTTTTAAGAACAATCCTTCCTAACACAAAGTGTACTGAGTATTAGTTAACTAATTATACTTTTGTCATACACTGGAATGTTTTTGTTAAGTCAAAAGAAAAAAATGTGGGGCTGGGGTTATGGCTCAGTTGGTTAGTGCTTGCCTAGCATGTAAAGGCCCTTGGATCAATTCCCAGCACCACAAAAAAAAAAAAAAAAAAAAAAAAAAAAGAAAGAAAGAAAAGAAAAAAAATGTGAAAAACAAGGCAATGATAAGCAGGAAGAGTGCTATCTTTGCTAGCTTTCTTTTGATAGTGGCTTCTCTTGTGACATTTAGGGGATTTTTCCAAGCAACAGTACAAATTAATAACAATTATTATTCCCTAGCACTTGCAGAATGGAGTGGTTGGAAGGAACTGTTGTTTCCCCACCAATATTTCAGCCTGAAGATAATTTGAAAAGTAAAGCAATACATTTTTTAAGGCATATAGTGAATTCTTAAATAATATTATTCTCATTTACTACAGTCTTCATTCCAAAGTAATTTGTTAACCAGTTTTATCCTAAAGGATACTAAAAGATGAATTCTCCTACCAATTGGCGCTTATGATTGTATCATAGTAAAAGGCTTTAGTAAAAATTTGACTATACATATGAAAAAAATAAGGGGAGGAAACTAGTGCAATGAAGAAGGTGTTTTGCTTTCCCATGTGAAACTAGAGAATTTTTAATACAGGGGTAATTGAAGGAAACCCATCAAGACCTGAAAATGATGAGGATACTCAGGCAATATTGGAGAATTTCAGCAGAACAGCATCTGGAGGTGCATTTGTGGTATCACAATTTCCAAACACTCCAAATGTTCCCTTGCCTGATGTATTCCCTCCAAGTCAAATCACAGACCTTGATGCCACATCAGAGGATGATCAGATCAAACTAACATGGACAGCACCAGGAGATGATTTTGATGTTGGAAAAGGTAAGCCTAAGGAATCATGTGTTTTCGACTTAAGCGAAAAGTGCTCATTGCAAAAGCAAGGGTGTAAGGGTGGGTTAGGGGAGAATAGTTTTCAATTGAGAGCTCACTGAACTTTTAAGTTTATAATCTGGCACCTTTAATCAATCAAACATGAGATATTTTAACCTGGTTTTACTTCTCATGCAAACATTGTAGCATTTGGCAGAGTTTAAAAGTCAGAATTAAGGTTTATTTAAAAATGAATAATGTTTTTATTTGAGTATAAACTCTGCATAACTGAGCAATATTTTTGAGAGTAAATGGAATGAAATTTACTATGGTATTCTATGCTACAGTTACTAAAATGCATGTAACATTTTTCTTAGTTCAACAGTATATCATAAGAACAAGTGGAAGTCTCATTGATCTAAGAGACAATTTTGACGACGCACTTCAAGTTAACACTACCGACCTATTACCAAAAGAGGCCAACTTCAAGGAAACCTTTGTATTTAAACCAGGAAATGTCTCTGAAGAAAATGTAACCCACATATACATTGCCATTCAAAGTGTTGACAAAAGCAATTTGACATCAAAAGTATCCAACATTGCACAAGTGGCTTTGTTTATCCCTCAAGCAGATCCTGGTCCTGATGAAAGCCAACCAAATCCTAATCCTGGTGAAAGTCATCCTAATCAGAATTCTGGAGTAAATATTTCTACTATAGTGCTGTCAGTGGTGGGGTCTGTTGCAGTTGTTAGTATTATTTTAAGTACCACTATTTGTATCTTAACGAAGAGAAACTCTTCACGAAGACCTACAACAGCATTTTAAAAAACTAAAACAATATAAGTAAAGGATATTTCTGAATTTTAAAATTCATTCTGTATGATAATTGACTTCTAAAAGATACCTTTAAGAGATCTGGAAAGGATACTCTGATTAAATATAAACATCCATGGATTTGTGAAAAACTGCTAATACTAAAGTTTAATAGTTATATTCACTCATTAATTTATTATAAATAGTGATGAATAAAGACCTTTTTCATATTGATACCCAGTTGTGTATTTTTTCCTAATGCAGAAACTTCAGAAATACATTTACAAATTTCATGAAGAAGTTAAAATTGTGAATTTAAGTAGTTAAAACAAAGTAAAAAAAAAAAAAAAAAAGCAAATAGCTTGTCCTCTGGTATTTGGACTTGTTGTAGTGAGTGTATGGTGGCGAGTCAACTGAGGTTAGTTCTGAGGAACCAGGCAGGAGATCTGGAGCTTATCCCGGAGGAGCAAGATGGACATTCTGAAATCAGAGATTTCCCGGAAGCTGCAACTGGTAGAAAAGAGGAACCTGTTGGCGGAAAATAAAAAAATATTTTAGACATAGTGAACTTGTGAAAAAAGAGGAGGAGGCATATTTTGAAAGATGTGGCTACAAGATACAGCTGAAAGTGGAGGATCAGAAGCCACTAACTTCATCAAATCCAATATTAGAAGTTGAATTGGCAGAGGAAAAATTATCCATGACTCTTTCTAGGCAAGAGGTTATCAGAAGGTTAAGAGAAAGAGGTGAACCAATTAGACTGTTTGTATTAGACTGCTTTTCAATGTTTAAGAAAAATAGAGATCCTTACACCAAAACTTCACAAGGGCTTGAGGAATGATCTGAAAGCAGCTTTGGATAGGATTGATCAACAGTACCTCAATGAAATTGTGGGTAGTCAGGAACCTGGAGAGGAAGACACACAAAATGATTTGAAAGTTCATGAAGAAAACACCGCAATCGAAGAATTAGAGGCACAGGGGGAGTCTTTGGGCAAAGGTGATGATCATAGGACATGGACATCATCACCAAGTTCCTGAAGTTTCTCCTTGGCATTTGAGCTTCAGAAATGAATTCCAGAGCAGATTATGTGAAATGCACTGTGCAGGGTAAACTGAACAGTGCTACTCAGAAGCAGACTGAATCCTATCTCAGAACACTTTTCAGAAAGCTCCAGAAAAGGAATCTTCCTGCTGACATTAAAGAATCAATAACAGATATTATTAAATTCATGTTGCAGAGAGAATATGTGAAGGCAAATGATGGTTACCTTCAGATGGCCATTGGAAATGCTCCCTGGCCTATTTGTGTCACTAGGGTTGGTATCTATGCCAGAACTGGCAGGGAAAAGATTTTTTCTGAGCACATTGCACATGTTTTCAATGATGAAACTCAGCAGAAACCCATTCCAGAATTGAAGAGGTTAATAACTATTTGCCAGAAACACTTTCCTACAGATCCATCAAAATGTGTGGAGTACAATGTACTGTGAGACCTATATTCAGTGTGTAAATGACAAGAAACATAAGGAAGCAGGATATGGGCATTACCAACAAGATTGAAGGAAGAAGAAAACTGGAGTTTCTGGTCTTTGAGTTCTACTTGATGCAACTCTTGATCAGTTATAAGAAGTGAGTTGACTTTCATATCATGTCTGACTGCAAACTGATTTTTCTTTCTTGTTTTTATTTCAAAAGTTGAAAAATTAGCTGATGGTGCACTCCTGTAATCCCACCACTACAGGAGGCTGAGGCACAAGGACTGCAAGTTCAAAGCTAGCCTCAGCAAATTAGTACAGCCCTAAGCAACTTAACAAGACCCTGTCTCAAAATTAAAAAAAAAAAAAACTAAAATAAAATAAAAAAAGAAGAACTGGGGATGTGGCTCAGTAGGTAAGGGTTAAATTCAGGTTGAAAACTGAATTCTAAAAACTTTTCCCCATCATTTGAATGCATAGGCAGCAGAGACACAGGGGTTTAAAAATGAACTTTTCCCACTAGACCTGAAAGTTGTAGTTAGATAATTTTTTAAAAAATTGAGGATGGACTTATTTTTCTGTACAATATGATAATTTGCACATTACCTTTTTTGTAGGTCATAGAAAATATTTTCTATATTTCAGTGAAAAGATTAGACCATTCAATGAACTATTAAAGTTTTCTGAAATTTTTGTCATCTTGCAATAGAAAGTGAATGTAAATGTTCTTACTATTAACAAGTGTTTTCTTGTGTTTCAAAGCTTGTTTTAATCTTCTAAGGTGTGCACATTTTAGTATTTGTCATTTTTCAGTGCAGATAGAATTAATAGGAAGTATAAGTTAGAAAAATGGTTGTGGTGTATCTTACCAACATAAGTTCAAGAAGTAATGTCCACAAGCCAAGGTTCAGGGTGAGGGAACAGGTGATAAAGCCAACATAGAGTTGGACTGTGTTCCCAGTTGTGCCCAACCAAACAGGAAGAAGGTGCCAGAACTGAACTCACTACCTTAGCTCTCATCTTCTACAAAGGGATGACTTGTTCTAGATCTTGCACTGTGTTATAATTTCATCATTGTGACTGATCATGTACTCTAGAGTTTAGAGTACTTAATAAAATAATGTGGGTAAATAGCATGTTACCTAACAGGTGGAATGGCAGCATTGGATAGTGTAAGAATGGGAGTCCCGGGGCGATCCAAGATGGAGGACTAGAGGGGGACTGCATCCCCAGTCGCTCCAGAACCCAGGAGTTAAGAAGGGGAGGCATTGAGAGACTCGGACCAAAATAGAGCCACGGGTGAGTCTGCCCACTGGGTAAAGCTCATCCCGGGTGGCAGGCCCAGATAGAGGTGGCTTATCGGAGCAGGGCAGGGCAGCTAGAGCCTTCCACAGGCAGCCCTGCGGCGCACTCCCGCGCTGGGCCCCTCCCACACAGCCAGCTGCTCCAGGTTCTCGGAGCAGGCTCCCTACTGAGAGCCTTTCTGATCAGAACAAGCTCCAAGTCCCGGAGCCAGCGTGGCATACTCGGGCCCACAAGCGGCTTCAGGAACCAGGACAGGGCAGCCAGCAACCTCCCCAAGCAGCCTGGACCCCTGCGGTGGGAGGTGCCTTTCAAGGCTAGCTTCTCGGAACAGACCGCCCAGTGAGAGCTTTTCTACATAGAGACAGCCACAAGTCCCCGAGCCAACTGAGAGCTTTGATCCGCAAGCAGCCTCTGGGATCAGGGCAGGGCAGCCAGAGACGTCTTCAGGCGGCTCTGCCCACTCCGGCCACAGGCTCTTTCCAAGGGGCGATCCAAGATGGCGACCTAGAGGGTGACTGCATCTCCAGTCACTCCAGAACCCAGGACTCAAGAAGGGGAGGCATTGAGAGACTTGGACAAAAATAGAGTCACGGGGTGAGTCTCCCCCACTGGGCGAAACTTGGCCTGGGCGGCAAGCACAGATAGGGGTGGCTTATCATAGCAGGGTAGGGCAGCTAGAGTCTTCCCAAGGTAGCCTTACACACTCCAGCAGTGGGCTCCCTCCACACGGCCAGCTGCACGGTGCAGGCCCCCAGTGAGAGCCTTTCCGCACAGAGCCAGCTCCAAGCCCTGGAACCAGTAGGGGCTAGGGGCAGCTTTCTTCAGAAGCATTGCATTATCAAGTTCCTCCAAGACTTCAGGCTACTGAAGGCTGGGAGTTGATACACTGGAAATCTACTGGGACACTATAAGCCAATAGAGGAAATCTGCAATATTTCAGATTCCCACTGACATCTGACCATTATGAGAAAACAAGGAAAGAAAATGTCCCAAACAAACCTAGATACTACATCAATAAAACCCAATGACAGCACAGCAGAAGAAATGTCTGAAAGGGAGTTCAGAATGTACATAATTAAAACAATCAGAGAAGCAAATGAGGAGATGAAAGAGCAAATGCAGGCATTGAAGGAGGAGATGAAAGAGCAAATGCAGGCATTAAATGATCACACCAATCAACAGTTAAAAGACCAAATACGGGAAGCAAGAGAACATTTCAATAAAGAGTTAGAGATACTGAAAAAAAAAAAACAAACTGAAATACTTGAAATGAAGGAAACAATAAACCAAGTTAAAAACTCCATAGAAAGCATAACCAATAGGGTAGAACACCTGGAAGACAGAACCCCAGACATTGAAGAAAACATATTTAATCTTGAAAACAAAGTTGGCCAAACAGAGAAGATGGTAAGAAATCATGAACAGAATCTACAAGAATTATGGGATATCATGAAAAGGCCAAATTTGAGAATATTGGGATTGAGGAAGGCTTAGAGAAACAAACCAAAGGAATGAACAATCTACTCAATGAAATAATATCAGAAAATTTCCCAAATCTGAAGAATGAAATGGAAAGTCAAGTACAAGAGGCTTATAGAACTCCAAATACACAAAATTACAACAGACCCACACCAAGGCACATTATTACGAAGATACCTAACATACAAAATAAAGACAGAATTTTAAAGGCCGTGAGAGAAAAGAATCAAATTACATTCAGAGGGAAACCAATAAGAATATCAGCAGATTTTTCAATTCAGACCCTAAAAGCTAGAAGGGCCCGGAACAACACTTACCAAGCCCTGAAAGAAAATGGATGCCAACCAAGAATCTTATACCCAGCAAAACTTACCTTCAAATTTGACGATGAAATAAGATCCTTCCATGATAAACAAAAGCTAAAGGAATTTACAAAAAGAAAGCCAGCATTACAGAACATTCTCAGCAAAATATTCCGTGAGGAAGAGATGAAAAACAACGATGCAAATCAGGAACAGGAGGCGCTAGCCTAAAGGAATAGCCAAATAAAGGAGAAACCAAATCATGTCAAAAAACAAATATGAGTCAAATGACTGGGAATACAAATCATATCAACAATAATAACCCTGAATGTTAATGGCCTGAACTCATCAATCAAAAGACATAGACTGGCAGATTGGATTAAAAAGAAAAATCCAACAATATGCTGCCTGCAAGAGACTCATCTCATAGAAAGAGATACCCATAGACTAAAGGTGAAAGGATGGGGAAAAACATACCATGCACACGGACACAGCAAAAAAGCTGGAGTATCCATCCTCATTTCAGATAATGTGGACTTCAAGCCAAAACTAGTCAGAAGGGATAAAGAAGGACATTACATGCTGCTTAAGGGAAGCATAAATCAGCAAGACATAACAATCATAAATATCTATGCCCCGAACATTGGCTCATCCACATACATCAAACAAATCCTTCTCAATTCCAGAAATCAAATAGACCACAACACAATAATATTAGGCAAGTTTAACACACCTCTCTCACCACTGGATAGATCGTCCAAACAAAAATTGAATAAAGAAACCATAGATCTCAATAACACAATCAACAATTTAGACTTAACGGACATATATAGAATATACCATCCAACAAAGAACGAATACACTTTCTTCTCAGCAGCACATGGATCCTTCTCTAAAATAGACCATATTTTATGCCACAAAGCTACTGCTAGCAAATACAAGAAGATAGAGATACTACCTTGTACTCTATCAGATCATAATGGATTGAAATTAGAAATAAATGACAGAATAAAAAACAGAAACTTCTCCAATACCTGGAGATTAAATAATACACTATTATATGATGAATGGATAACAGAAGACATCAGGAGGGAAATAATAAAATTCTTAGAAGTAAACGAGAACAAAGACACATCATATCAAAATCTCTGGGACACTATGAAAGCAGTACTTAGAGGAAGATTTATTTCATGGGGCGCATTCAAAAAAAGAAGTAGAAATCAACAAATAAACGACTTAACACTACAGCTCAAAGCACTAGAAAAAGAAGAGCAGACCAATACCAAAAGTAGTAGAAGACAGGAAATAGTTAAAATCAGAGCCGAAATCAACGGAATCGAAACAAAAGAAACAATTGGAAAAATTAACAAAAGAAACAGTTGGTTCTTTGAAAAATTAAACAAATAGATAAACCCTTAGCCACACTAACAAAGAGAAAAAGGGAGAAAACTCAAATTACTAAAATTCGGAATGAACAAGGAAACATCACAACAGACACGAGTGAAATACAAAACATAATTAGAAGCTATTTTGAAAATCTATACTCCAACAAAACAGAAAACCTCGAAGACATCAACAAATTTCTAGAGACATATGAATTACCTAAACTGAACGGGGAGGACATACACAACTTAAATAAACCAATTTCAAGCAATGAAATAGAAGAGGTCATCAAAAGCCTACCAACAAAGAAAAGTCCGGGACCAGATGGGTTCTCAGCCGAGTTCTACAAAACCTTTAAAGAAGAGCTCATTCCAATACTCCTCAAAGTATTCCATGAAATAGAAGAGGAGGGAACCCTCCCAAACTCATTCTACGAAGCCAATATCACCCTGATACCTAAACCAGACAGAGACACATCGAGGAAAGAAAATTTCAGACCAATATCCTTAGTGAACATCGACGCAAAAATTCTCAACAAAATTTTAGCAAATCACATACAAATATATATTAAAAAGATAGTGCACCACGATCAAGTGGGTTTTATCCAGGGATGCAAGGTTGGTTCAACATCTGGAAATCAATAAATGTCATTCACCATATCAACAGACTTAAAGTTAAGAATCACATGATTATTTCAATAGATGCAGAAAAAGCATTCGATAAAATACAGCACCCCTTCATGCTCAAAACACTAGAAAAAATTGGGGTAGTGGGAACATTCCTTAACATTATAAAGGCAATCTACGCTAAACCCATGGCCAATATCATTCTAAATGGTGAAAAACTGAAAGCGTTCCCCCTAAAAACTGGAACAAGGCAGGGATGCCCTCTTTCACCGCTTCTATTCAACATCGTCCTTGAGACTCTAGCCAGAGCAATTAGACAAACCAAAGAAATTAAAGGGATACAATTTGGAAAAGAAGAACTCAAACTACTGTTCGCTGATGACATGATTATATATTTAGAGGAACCTGGAAATTCCACCAGAAAACTTTTAGAACTCATAAGTGAATTCAGTAGAGTAGCAGGTTACAAGATCAATGCTCATAAATCCAATGCATTTTTGTACATAAGTGATGAATCCTCAGAAAGAGAAGTTAGGAAAACTACCTCATTCACAATAGCATTGAAAAAAATAAAATATTTGGGAATCAATCTGACAAAAGAGGTGAAAGACCTCTACAATGAGAACTACAGAACACTAAAGAAAGAAATTAAAGAAAACCTTAGAAGATGGAAAGATCTCCCATGTTCCTGGATAGGCAGAATTAATATTGTCAAAATGGCCATACTACCTAAAGTGCTATACAGATTCAATGCAATTCCAATGAAAATCCCAATGATGTACCTTGCAGAAATAGAGCAAGCAATTATGAAATTCATCTGGAAGAATAAAAAACCTAGAATAGCTAAAGCAATCCTAAATAGCAAGAACGAAGCAGGGGGTATTGCAATACCAGAAGTTCAACTATACTACAAAGCAATAGTAACAAAAACGGCATGGTATTGGTACCAAAATCGACAGGTAGATCAATGGAACAGAATAGAGGACATGGACACAAACCCAAATAAATACAATTTTCTCAGACTAGACAAAGGGTCCAAAAATATGCAATGGAGAAAAGATAGCCTCTTCAACAAATGGTGCTGGGAAAACTGGAAAACCATATGCAACAGAATGAAATTAAACCCCTATCTCTCACCCTACACAAAACTCAACTCAAAATGGATCAAGGACCTCGGAATGAGACCAGAGACCATGCATCTTATAGAAGAAAAAGTAGTCTAAATCTTCAACTTGTTGGCTTAGGATCAGACTTCCTTAACAGGACTCCCATAGCACAAGAAATAAAAGCAAGAATCAACAACTGGGATAGATTCAAACTAAAAAGCTTTCTCTCAGCAAAGGAAACTATCAGCAATGTGAAGAGAGAGCCTACAGAGTGGGAGAATATCTTTGCCAACCATACTTCAGATAGAGCGCTAATTTCCAGAATCTATAAAGAACTCAAAAAACTCTACACGAAGAATACAAATAATCCAATCAACAAATGGGCTAAGGAAATGAACAGACACTTCACAGAAGAAGATGTACAAGCAATCAACAGATATATGAAAAAATGTTCAACATCCCTAGTAATAAGGGAAATGCAAGTCAAAACTACCCTAAGATTTCATCTCACCCCAATTAGAATGGCAATTATCAAGAACACAAGCAACAATAGGTGTTGGCGAGGATGTGGTGAAAAAGGAACATTCATACATTGCTGGTGGGGTTGCAAATTAGTGCAGCCACTCTGGAAAGCAGTATGGAGATTCCTCAGAAAGCTTGGAATGGAAACACCATTTGACCCAGCTATCCCACTCCTTGGCCTATACCCAAAGGACTTAAAATCAGCATACTACAGAGATACAGCCACATCAATGTTCATTGCTGCTCAATTCACCATAGCCAGATTGCGGAACCAACCTAGATGCCCATCAGTTGATGAATGGATAAAGAAACTGTGGCATATATATATAATGGAATATTACTCCGCAATGAAGAATGATAAAATTATGGCATTTGCAGCCAAATGGATGAAATTGGAGAATATCATGCTAAGTGAGATAAGCCAATCTCAAAAAACTAAAGGACGAATGATCTCGCTGATAAGTGGATGAGGACATATATTGGGGGGTGGGAGGGGCTAGCATTAGGTTTAGGGTTAGGTTTAGGGTTAGGGATAAGGAGTGTGGTAGGAATGAAGGAAAGAAGGACTGTATAGAGGGAAAAGAGGGGTGGGAGGGGTGGGAGGAGTGGGGGGAAGGGAAAAAATAATGAATCAAACATCATTGCCCTATGTAAATGTATGATTACACAAATGGTATGCCTTGACTCCATGTACAAATAGAGAAACAACATGTATCCCATTTGTATACAATAATAATAAAAATAATAATAATAATAAAAAAAATAAAGAATGGGAGTCCCCAAAGCCAGAGTTTCTGAGAATCTCAGCTCTGCTGACTAATAGTAAGTAGTCACTTTGGGTAAGTGACTTAATCTTGCTAAGCCTCAGTTTCCTTTATCTTACCGTGATAGTGATAATAGTACATACCTCATTTTCATTATTTTTGTGTTAACGGAAAATAAAATGCTTAGTATACTAAGCAAGAGCTCAGTAAACATTAGCTGTTGTGCCATTATTGCTATTATTAGAGGGCAGCTTAAGTACCTTCATGAACCCTGTGGTTAGGGGCAATGTGCTCTCATGAAATAGTAATAATGATGGTGTTAACAACAGCAGCAGTAATAACACAGTCTTTGATTAAGTTTTTTCCTGTATCTGGGCTCCATGACTGAATTTCAGCCAGTACTGAATTTAAAGCCAGAGGATGAAACCTAGAGGCCACTGGGTAGATGTTAGATTCATAAATACTTATTCTGGCCCCCTCTTGAGAACAAAATTTGTTTTGGGCCCATTGTGTTCCATGACTGTGCCCACACAGGATTGTTTCTGCTGTTTGCTTGCCCAGTGGTATTTAGCCTACTGTCCTGAGGGCTCCCCATCCCCCACTTTGGAAGCCTTTTCTTAAGATTAAATTAGGTAGGGCTTATAGGAACTTACAGCACAAGTTAGAAAATGACTTGAATGAGAAGGTTTTCAACTTGTGGTCTTATTGTGTAGGACTTAATTAAAAATGTTGTTGAATGAAAAAAAAAAAAAAAAGAAAATAAACCATATTTGTGGGAATTGGTTTTGTGCCATTGGTGTAAATTGCTGGCATTATAGTCACCTAAAAGCACTGCTATTGCTATGATCATAATTGTTGCAATCGATGAAATACAGAAGGTACCCATAAAAAAAAAAATCAGATACCCCCTGTCAAACCACAGTTCTTCCTCATTTCAGTTCAATATAAACACATGTCTTTTCCCTTAAAACGCCATACCTCCCCATACACTTTTTCTTTCACCATAGGAATTATTAAAGCTACCATCTATTGACTGTTCTCAGAGATAGAAAATAAAATACTTTAAAAACATTTTCATTCATCACTCAGAGTCACACCTAGGAGTTGAAATCATATTGATGAATAAGAACAATGAAGGTGACAATGTGTATTGACAAGAGCAGGTTCACATATTCACAAGCCTATCATATGAGTCCAAGTTTACAAGAATAGCTTCCTTTTCTTCCAACTGATGCTTTTCTCACTTTGCACAGTGAGTTATACTGCCATGATTCAGCCAACAGAGGAACTGGAGAGAAACTAAAGCATATGCACTCATTTATATCCTTATCTCATATACCTTTGGCAGGAATTGTTTGCTGATATGGAAGTAAGCTAAAATGAAAGTCATATAAGCTGAGTCCAGGGGTCACTTCTAACAATCTCTCAGCACGGACTAGACTTTTTGACCAGTCATTATTTATTTGGTCTGATTAGCAAGGTTGACAAAAAAGGGCCTGTGTTTTAAATTGGAAGTTACAAAAGATCAAGGGAGGAGAAGATAAGCAGAGAGGGTACTGAGAGGGTTTGATTTATTCTAATGGCATTCAGCAGAAATGAGTTGTGCAATGGGGCCTTAGGAACTATTTTAGTCAGTTTTTTCACTGCTGTAAGAAAAGGACCCAGGCAGAACATTTGTAGGGGAGCCAAAGTTTATTTAGGGGCTCACAGTTCAGAGGTCTCAGTCCACTGATGCAGGCTCCATTTCTGGGGGCTCCAGGTAGGGCTGAATATCATGGTAGAGCATGTGGCAAAGGGAAGCAGCTCACATGATGATCAGGAACCAGGGAGAGAAGTCTCCACTTGCTAGATACAAATATATACCCCAAAGTCATGCCCCCAATTCCCACCTTCTTCACCCTCACCCTATCTCTTCAGTTACCACTCAGTTAATCCCTATCAGGGGATTAATGCAATGAGTTAAGACTCTCACAACCCAATCATTTCTCCTCTGAACCTTCTTGCACTGTCTCACATGTGAGCTTTTGGGGAACACCTCACATCCAAACCATAACAGGAATTGTGCTGTTGAGGAAGAAGGGCCATTGCACTGTTAGTTCTTCTAGCAGGTCAGCACCTGTTCAACCAGCACTAATGGCTAGGGAGATCTAGGTCAAAGTGGAGAAGATGTAGGAAAGGGGTGTTAGACACCTGGACTTTTACCAAGAGGGCAATGAAGGCCTGAGATTCTGTGTTGACAATAGTGATACTGTGCAATAGTCAGAATTTCCCTGTGCCCTGCCCACCCAGTCACCCCATAGCTCTGAAGTCAAAGCCTATCAGCATGGTTATTTCCCTTTCTGATGCTTCAGTACAATAACTAGGCTCAGTTTGGTCCCTGTACTGGTCTATTCCCTCCAAGAGCAGGCTCTGACTGAGTTCTATTACCAGATCTGCAGAAGTAGCTATTTGTGAAGTAGTAAGAATAAGAAAACTAAATGATTGTTTTTATTGTAGTCAGGACAGGCTACATAATTCATGTTTCCCAGTACAAAATGAAAATGAGAGGAATCTGTTTAAAAAAAATTATTGAGGATTTCAAGACAACAGCGAAATTTCAAGCAATGATAAAAACAATGAAACCAAGTTCAGAGCCTACTGAGCACAGAGCTCTGAACAACTACATGGATCCCACACCCTCAAAGCCAGCCCTACCTATGCTGCAGGAAAACCAGCAATAGCACCAGTTGTGTAGAATCTCTGCATGGTTCATTAAAGTCACAAAGCACCCTTCATGATCTCATCATAGGTCTTGTTAACCAAGAAAATTTATCAGATTTGGGTAGAGACTCATAGGCCCATCAGCTCTGATTAGAAATCTAAAAATGGAAAATAAATCTAGGTTTCCCAGTAAGGAAGAGAGTTAACCCTATGTGGGAAAGAAGAGTTCCTGTACCAATCTCAGAGAATCAGTTATCAGAAGGTTCCCGAATAGAAAAACCCTGTAGCAGAAGTCATCCAAGTGGATGATGCTCTGGAGTTGGCCAGTCACAGTGTCACAAGCTAAACACCTGCATTCAGAGTTCTGCCCAAGCCTCTTGATTTTTTCCATTTGCAATCACTAGACTTGAAGAATTACCAGAAAATGAACCTCCTATTTAAGCCCAGTCAACCAACAGAACATGTAGAAAATATGATTATTGTTTGAAGCTACTAACTTTTGGGATAATTTAGTCCACAACACTTGATTTGCAAAACAGCGGATTCCTGTTATCAGTCCAGATTCCACTGGGAAAACAGACCCAGTATGAATGCCACAGAACATGGAACTTCTCATCATTTCTACCCCAGAATCATACAGTTTCTGGCAGAACCAGTTTCAATATATCCAACTTGCCTTAGGAATCCTGGCCACTATAATCACAGCAGTATGGGACTGTGCCAAATAATGGAAGAGCAAGGAATATTCTAAAGTGGTAGTGAGTGGTCCTTGTCCTCAGCCTAATAATTTACAGAAGCAGAAAGCTGGCAGCTCAGAGCTCTTATGAGGTGGTGACACTGACTCCACACTAGTGGCACTGATTACAGACTTCTGGCCCAACCCCTTTTTGAGCTGCAGAGCCCTGGGGCCTAGTCTATGTATTCACTTTAATCTCAGGTTTGTAAATCTTTTGTAAAGCTTGTTTGTTGGCTCAGTAAGGAGCCCAAGTAAAAACAATTTCAGAATAAGTGAAGTTGCCATTTTCATGCATCTTCTAACTGATAGATGTATTTTTGAGATTGAATAGGGAGGAAGAGTTGTCCCTTGACTTATCCCCCACCCAATCACAACAATGAAAGAGTCTAGAAAGATCTTTGAAGACAAATGAGATTTTCCAAGAGTGTGAGGTCACAGGCAGAAAAGGAAGCAACAATGAAGGAGCAAGTGATGGTTCTAATTAATGTTGAGAAATGGTCATTGAATTTATCAACACAAAGTGATTAATAATCTTAATAAGTGTAATTTCATAAAGAAAGAATGGAAACAGTAAACAAAGATTTTCTCAGAATCTTGAGTGTGAAGTACAGTATAGAAAAGTGGATATTATAAAAATTAGTATGTTTGAAGCCAAGAGAGGCTTTATTTGTAGAGCAATTTTAAATTCTATTGTAAGTATTATAGAAGTATTTTATATTTTAAACTCTCTCCATATGAAACAGACAAAAAATTTAAAAATTTAAAATAAGACTTCGGATTCAGACTTATAATATTGTAATCTGTAAACTGGGATAATAGTGCCTAACTCCAAGTATTGTATAGATTCCATTAAATAACGGCAGTTTTGGGGCCCTGTTCCTATATATCATTAGTGCTCAATTTATGGAAGTTCTTATGTTAAGAACTTTTGTCCTGCTAACTGAAGTTCAGGTATCTTAGCACTGTGTACTATCTGCTCATCAATCACTCAATTGACATATTGATTCTTGCTATTTACCAGAGACTCAGTACTAAGTGCTGTGGTAGAAAGGTGAATGAAAAATAGAGCCTCAGAATAGAATAAAAAAAATAAAAACCATATATATGATAAGGACTAATATCAAAATATGTCAGAAGCCCAAACCACGTCAGAGTAAAGTAATGATGATTTGAAGTGGGTAAGGGATCTGATTAGACATTTCTCACAGAAAAGCAATGGAGTATTTGAAGATGGCAGACTAGAGGGAAGCAGCATGTCTCCTAGCTCCAGAACAGGGGATTCAAACACCACAATACTGCTTCTCTGGGTGGTTAAGTGAAAGGGATTTGACTAAAACTCAACAATGGACCGCCAGAGGGCTTAGAGACATAAATTTTGGGATCATTAAACAAGGAAAAAGGGACAAAAATAAAAATAAGCTGCTTGTGGGAGCAGCAGAATTAACACACATGGACAGGAAAAGTTGAAAAATTCAATGAATGGTCTTAGTGTGGAAAATCCTGAGATCAGAGTGGTAGCCTGCCCTAGGACAATCTGGAGGCTGTTGGACACAATAAATTGGTACAGGATTTATGTCCCGTGTTTAACAATAGTCCACTGTGAGCAGAGGCAGGATCCATGCTGAGTCAAACACACTACATGGCTGGCAGGTACTGGAATTGAGAACCCAGAACCAGAAAACAGGGAGAGCTCCGATACACAGTACAGGCAGAAACCAACCACATGAACTAGTGTGAGCCTAGCAAAATCCAGAAAAAAAATCAGGCATACAGAATGTATTTTGTGTGTGGGAAATCAAGTTGGAGAGGCCCGGAAGAATCCGGCACCCTCCTGCTTTGAGTCCAGTGGCTCAGAGGACCAGCTGAGGGATTGGGAATTCGAATGGGTGGGTGTTCAGTGCTCAGGAACTGACTGGGGCTGGGAAAGACAGGAGTCAAGAATCTGTCCCCAGAGATTTATCCCAGGAGGCTGGGAAGAACACAGGACCAGATGCAACAGGTTGGGAACCTGATTTTGTGAGTGTGATTGGCTCAGGACTGGCCATGAAGGGCAGAAACCAGGAGCAACAAAAACTGTGTGGGATTGACTTCCAGTCCTGTGAGTGGATCCCTGGGGAGACAGTCTCCCAGTATAGTTAGGCATCTGATGGACTCTAAAGTGCATGAAATTAATATCTACAGAGAACTAGCTGTGCAACAAAGCACCTGGGGCCTCACTAGACTGAAGCCCTGTCCCCAAGAGCTCTACCCACAGATACTCATCTCACAGAACTCAACTGCTTCACCCCGGGGCAGAGCTGATGGTATTTCCCATCCCAAGTTTCATCCTACTGTTGAGAAGGGAAGCAGATGTTTTTGAACTCCATCCAGCATCTGGTGAGCAACATAATTAAAAAAGAGTCAGCAACCTGTGGCTCCTACCCTTGCACCCAGTACATACCTTAAGAAGAATTGGAAAGACAGTTGGTTACAACAGGGAACATACATTCTCATTGACTTGTTGACAGTTGGTTACAACAGGGAACATACATTCTCATTGACTTGTTTGTCCACCACAATGGAAACAACCCCTTTTTTTGTTTTTGCTTTTTTGTTTTTTTCCTAGTGTGCTGAATGATTCATGGACATTTATACACATACATATTTGTTTCTATTTCCTCATTTCTACCATTTGAAGTTAGTCATTTTTCCTTGCTCTGTCTGTTGAGATTAGGGTTTTAAATTAGTGTACTTTGATTTTGTTTTGTATTGTCTTCTTCAAAATTCGATTCTCCTTGTTTCTTTCTCCCTTATCTCTTGCTAACAGTCAAATTCTATTGTTCTTTTTTTAAAATTCTTCTTTTAATTTTTTACTTCTATTTTTTCTCATCCCTCCACATTACTGACACATTCTGCATCATTTTTGTACTTTCCACATTCACCTATTGAAATTGCAAACTCTTTTCTATCCTCATCCCTTCATCTTTCCTCTTAGTTAACTATATTCTTAACATCTCTTAGTACAAATTGGTATATATAATGCCAGACCCCACCAGCAAAGTTGTCATAATAATACTACAGAAGTCAGAGATAACACCTAATGTTTGATTTTATGCCAGATACAATACATGATCACTTACTGTTCTTACTGATGGGAATTGATCCTATGAATTCTGTTTATTGTGCCAATTAACATTGTAGATGTCATAATAGGAAACAAGTACTTAGTTTATTGCTATATATTGTTTACATAGGTTGCTGCTATTATTTGGCTCCCCCTAAACTGTGAGGTACTAGAAATCAAAAGGAATACTATAAGTTCATAGGGTAGAAACTCTGATGCTTCAAATCTATTCAGATAGATGGGTAGACACACAATATTAAAAACAAGGGAATGAACCATCCCAAACAATCCAGAATACCCCAACAAGACTCCACTGACACCACAGAAGAGGAATGTCAGAGAAGGAATTTAGAAAGTTCCTAGTTAAATAGATCTATAAGGTAAAGGATGATGTAAGGCATAAAATCAGGGAGAAAATACAAGATGTACGTTATGGTTTAGATATTAGGCATCCCCCATATGCTCATGTGTGAAACAAGAAGGTGAGAGGAGAAATGATTGGTTATTAGAGCCTTAACACAATCAGTGAATTAATTAATTCCCTGATGGGATTAACTGAATGGTAATGAAATCAAGTAAGGTATGGCTGGAGAAGGTGGGTCATTGGAGGCATGCCCTTGGGGTATATATTTTGTATCTGGCAAATGGAGTCTCTCTCTGCTTATTGATCATCATGTGAGCTGCTTCTCTCCAACACATTCTTCCACCATAATGTTCTGCCTCACCTCAAGCCCTGAGAAATGGAGTTAGCTGTCTATGATTGAGACATCTGAAACTGTGAACCCCTGAATAAACTTTTCCTCCTCTACAATTGTTCTGGTCAGGTCCTTTAGTCACAACAGAGAAAAAACTGACTAAAAGTAAAAGATAACTTCAATAAGGAGATAGATATCCTGAAGAAGAATCAATTGGGAATGCTCAAAATAAAAGAATCAATAAACCAAATTAAAAATTTAATGGAAAGTATCACCAATAGACTATATCATTTCTAAGATACAGTTTTAGGCAATGAAGAGAAAGTATATAATCTTGAAAATAAAGTTGATCTTGGAGGAGACATGAATGAGAAATTTTCAAGAAATATGGGATAACATGAAAAGGCCAAATCCAAGATTCATAGGGATAGATGAAGTTTCCAAAGTATAAACTAAAGGAATGCACAATCTTTTCAATGAAATAATATCAAAAAATTTCCCAAACCTTAAGAATGAAATGGAAAATCAAATACAGGCAGCATACAGGACTCCAAACATACCAAATTATAACAGATCCACTTTGAGGCACATTATTATCTTTTTTTAAAATAGATTTTTAGTTGTAGATGGACACAATACTTTTATTTATATGCTGTGCTGAGAATTGAACCCAGTGCCTTATATATGCTAGCCAAATGCTCTACCACTGAGCCAAACCCCAGCCCCTCTGAGACACATTATAATGAAAATGCCTACTGTACAGAATAAAGATAGAATTTTGAAAGCTGGTATAGAAAAACAACTGGTCACATTTAGAGGTAAACCAATCCGGTCGGCCGCTGACTTTTCAATACAGACCCTATAAGCTATGAAGTCTTGGAATAATATATATCAAGCTCTAAAAATAAATAAATAAATAAATGCCAACCAAGAATACTATATCCAGAAAAATTAAGCTTCAGAATTGAAGATGAAGTTAAACCTCCCGTGATAAACAAAAGTTAAAAGAATTCAAAAGTTAAAAGAAAACTCATACTACAAAGCATACTCAATAAAATATTTCATGAAGAATAAATGGAGATTAAAAATAAAAATCAGCAGAGGGAGAAACTGCACTAGAAGAGTCAAGCGAAGGGAAGTCTAATTCAACTTAAAAACTAGATAAATCAAAATGACAGAAAATAAAAATCATCTCTCAATAATAACACTGAATGTTAATGGACTGAACATGAGTTCAGAAGACATAGGCTGGCAGACTGGATTTTAAAAAATGACCAAACAATATGCTATCTCCAAGAGTCTCACTTTAGGGAAAGGTGATAACTGAAGGTGAAAGAATGGGAAAAAAAAAAATCACTCACATGGTTCTGAAAAATGAGCAGGGGTTTCTATTCTCATATCAGATAAAATGTACTTTGAGTCAAAGTTCATCAGAAGAGACAAATAAGGTTATTTCATACTGCTTAAGGGAACCATGCAAACAGGAAATAACAATCATAAATACTTATGCACCAAACAATGGAGCATCTACATATATAAAACAAACCCTTCTCAAAATAAAGAATCACACAGACCACAATGCAATAATATCAGGTGAAACTGACACACCTTTCTCATCACTGGATATATGTTCTAAGCAAAAAATAAAGAAACTACAGAACTAAAAAATACAATTAATAATTTAGACTTAACAGATTTACAGAGTATTTCATCCACCAATGTCTGAATACACTTTCTTCTCAGTAGCACATGGAATATTTTCTAAAATAGACCACATCTTGGGTGACAAAGCAACTCTTCACAAATGCAAAAAAATAGAGATAATACACATCATAATGGTAAGAAATTAGAACTCTACGACAAGACAAAAAAATACAAACTACTCTAGCAACTGCAAACTAAATAATTCACTATTGAATGATGAATGGATACCAGAAGAAATTAGGAGTGAAATAAAAAATATTTGAAGCAAGCAAGAATAGATTCAATATATCAAAATCTCAGACACCATGAAGGTGGTTTTAAGAGGAAAGTGCATAGCACTGAGCTTATACATTAAAAGAACAGAAAAATGCCAGGTGCCGTGGGGCATGCCTGTAATCCCAGAGGCTCAGGAGGCTGAGGCAGGAGGATTGCAAGTTGAAAGCCAGCCTCAGCAAAAGCAAGGTGCTAAGCAGCTCAGTGAGACTCTGTCTCTAAATAAAATACAAAAAAGGACTGGTGGTCAGTGTTGAGTGAGCCTGAGTTCAATCCCCGGTACCAAAGGGAAAAAATAGAATAGAAAGATAACCAAATAAATAATCTAACATTACATCTCAAGGCCCTAGAAAAAGTAGAACAAACCAACACGAAAATCAGTAGAAGATAGAAAATAATTATAATTAGAGCCAAAATAAATGAAATTGAGATTATAGAAACAATTAAAAAATCAGTGAAATAAAAAGTTGGTTCTTGGAAAAAGATAACAAAATTGATTAACTCTTAGCCAAGCTAACCAAAAGAAAAAGAGAAAAAATTCAAATTGTTAAAATACATGATGAAAAAGGAAATACCACCACAGACACTACTGAAATACAAAGGATAATCAGAAACTGCTTTGAAAATTTACACTCCAATTAACTAGAAAATCTTGAAGACATCAAACAATTCCTAGAGACATACAACCTACCAAATTGAACCAGGAGGATATTGAAATTTTAAACAAACCAATTTCAAGTAAGGAAATTGAAGACACCTTCAAAACCCTACCAACAAAGAAAAGGCCAGAACTGGATGGATTCTCAGCAGAGTTCTATCAGACCTTGAAAGAAGGACTGATACAAATACTTCACAAATTATTCCATGAAATAGAAAAGGAGGGAACTCTTCCAAACTCGTTTTATGAAGCTAGTATCACCCTGATACCCAAACCAGACAGAAATATATTAAAGAAAAAAACTTCAAACCCGTATCCTTGATGAACATAGATGCAAACTTTTTAATATGATATTGGCAAATCACATACAAAAACACATTAAAAAGATAGTATATCATGATCAAGGGCTCATCCCAGGGATGCAAGTTTGGTTCAATATATGGAAATCAATAAATGTAATTCATCACACAAATAGATTTAAAGATTTAATCACATGATTATGTCAATAGATACAGAAAAAGCATTGACAAACTACAGTATCCATTCATGTTTAAAACACTATAAAAAATAGGGATAGAAAGAACATACCTCAACATTGTAAAATCTGTATATGACAAACCCAAAGCCAACATCACACTAAATGAAGAAAATTGAAAGCATTCCCTCTAAAAACAGGAACAAGACAGAGATGCCCACTTTTACCACTGCTATTCAACATAGTCCTTGAAACTCTAGCCAGAGCAATTAGGCAAGAGAAGGAAATCAAAGGGATACAAATGGGAAAAATGAGCTCAAATTGTTTGTTGATGAGATGATCCTATGTTTAAAAGACCTAATAAACTCCACCGGAAAACTTACAGAATTTATAAATGAATTCATCAAATAGTACAATATGAAATTAACACCCAGAAATTTATTGCATTCCTATATTCCAACAATGAATCAACTGAAAGAAAAATTAGAAAAACTATCCCATTCACAATAGCCTCAAAAAAAAAAAAAAAGGATGCTTGGGAATCAGTGTAACAAAAGAGTAAAGGACCTCTAACAATTAAAACTATATAACACTAAAGAAAAAAAATAGAGGAAGATCTTAGAAGATGGAAAGACTTCCTATGTTCTTGCATAAGCAGAATTAATATTATCAAAATGGTCATACTGCTGAAAATCCTAAACAGATTCAATGCAATTTCCATAAAAATTCGAATGATGTTCTTCATAGAAATAGAAAAAGAAGTCATGAAATTCGGTGAGAAAAGTGAAGCAGGAGGCATCACAATATCAGACCTTAAATTATATTACAGAGCTATAGTAACAAAACGAGCATTGTAGTCAAACCAAAACAGACATGGAAATCAATGGAACAGAATAGAAGACACAGAGACAAACCCACAAAAATACAGTTACCTCATACTTGGGGAAGGCACCATAAACATACATTGGAGAAAAGACAGCCTGTTCAACAAATGGTGCTGGGAAAACCGGAAATCCATATGAAGTAAAATGAAATTTAACCCGTCTCTCCCCCCACACAAACTTAACTCTAAGTGAATCAAATACATAGAAATTAGATCAGAAACCCTGCACACACTAGAATAAAGTATAGACCCAACACTCTAACATATTGGTTCAGGAAGTGACCTCCTTAACAAGATTCCTAAAGTGCAAGAAGTAAAATCAAGAATCAATAAATGGGATTGTATCAAAGAAAAAATCTTTTTCACAGCAAAGAAAACAATCAAGAGTGTAAAGAAAGAGACTACATAATGGGAGAAAATCTTTGCCACCTGCACTCCAGATAGTGTGTTAATTTCCAGGATATATAAAGAACTCAAAAAAAATTAGCACCAAAAAAAAAAAAAAAGCTACAAATGAATAACCCAATCAATATATGGCCAAAGGAACTGAACGGACAATTCTTAGAAGAAAAAATACGAATGGAAAACAAATATATGAAAAAAATGTTCAAAATCTCTAGCAATTAGAGAAATGCAAATTAAATCTACACTGAGATTCCAACTCACTCCAGTCAGAATGGCAATGAATGGAATTGCATCAAACTAAAATGCTTCTTCACAGCAAAGGAAACAACCAAGAACATGAAAAGAGAGCCTATAGAATGGGAAAAAATCTTTGCCACCTGCACTTCAGACAGAGCATTAATTTCCAGGATATATAAAGAACTCAAAAAACTTAGCACCAAGAAAACAAATAACCCAATCAATAAATGGGCAAAGGAACTGAATAGACAATTCTCAAAAGTAGAAATATGAATAGTCAACAATATATGAAAAAATGTTCAAAATCTCTAGTAATTAGAGAAATGCAAATTAAAACTACACTGAGATTCCATCTCACTCCAGCTAGAAAGGCAATTATCAAGAATACAAGTAACAATAAATGTTGGCAAGGATGTGGGGAAAAAGGTACATTCATACTTTGCTGGTGGGACTGCAATTTGGTGCAACCACTCTTGAAAGCAGTATGAAGAAAACTAGGAAAGAAACCACATTTGATCCAACTATCCCATTCCCTGGTTTATATCCAAAAGGTGTAAAATCAGCATACTACAGTGACGTTGCCAAATCATATTTATAGCAGTTCAATTCACAATAGCTAAGCTATGGAACCAACCTAGATGCCCATCAACGGAAGAATGCATAAAGAAATTGTGATATATATACACAATGGAATATTACTCAGTCACAAATAAAATAGACTTTATGATATTTGCAAGTAAATGAATGGATCTGGAGACTATGGTGCTAAGTGAAATAAGCTAGTTCCCCAAAACCAAAGGTCAAATGTTTTCACTAACATGTGGATTCTAACCCACAATAAGGGGAAGAGAGGAAAATAGATATCCAGTACATTAGGCAAAGGGGAATGAAGGGAAGGGAGGGGACATAGGAAAAGGAAAGATAGTGGAATGAATCCAAAATAATTTTCCTATGTACTGAAATTAATACATCATAGAGAATCCCATCATCATGTACATTCAAAAGAATGGGGTTCTAACTAGAGTAAGATATATTGCATGCTTGTACAATTATAGTAAAATGAATTGTAATGTCATGTATAACTAAAAAGAGCCAATAAAGAAAGAGGTGAGCAAGGAAATAAGCAATTTGAGACACATCTGAATTATTACAGATTTCTATCAGTACCTTTCACAATGAAATTTATTCAGTCCTTTTATAATTCTGTCTTCACCTAGAGTCGGCAATTTGTTCTGAGGTGCCCCTCAATACCTTCTTCGGGTATGCAAATACTTCCACAACTATGTTGACTTTTCTTTCCCTTTTCACAAAATCATCTACACAACATTATAACTTATCTAGATTTTGTTTGACTTATTAGCATTTTACCAGATGAATATTTAGCTAATTGGGAAATAGTGAATTTGAGATGCCTTTACTCAAGAAGGTATTAGTGATTAACAATGGCTTATAGTAGGCATTCTCAAATTTGAGCATGCAAGGGAATTATCTGGAGAGTTTGTCAAAATACAGAATGCTGAGGCATTTCTCAGTGCAGTATGAGAGATTTACATTTCAAAAGATCTCTAGATTTTTGGAGATATAGGTACTGCTGGTCCAAGGACCTCACTTTAAGATCCTCTGAACTAGAATGTTAAAACCCTTTGAAAATGTTTTGCAATTTCACAAGTAATTCCAAGAGTTTTTAAGAAGCTCTTTATAAACATAATCACCTCTCCTTGGTGGGCTTGAGTGTGCAAGTTTGGGAGGAACATTCAAGAGTTGAAGTATGATTTTGTAGAATAGATAGAAGGTATTTAGAGTTCCAGGAATTTAGCAATCCAAGATGGAAGAAGAGAATTAAGGAAAGAGGGAACAGAGACTAAGAAAACTGAAAGGCCAACAAGCAATCCTTAATGGTGGCATGTCCTAAGAATATATAAAAGTATGTGATGTCTTATTATTCCCTATGTTAGTGTATTCGTGTTTTAAACTGGCAAGAACAAAACATGGCCATTTTCTTTCAGAGTTTGGAACTAATTTGGAAGTTAGACATAGAAGTTAGGCAGATGATGAAAACATTGGTTGTATATATGGTGAAATTAAACTAACAAGTGTGGTGTGATCTAAAGTCACACTTAGGATTTCTAATGATTCTCCTCATGTCTGGAAATCAGAAATACACTCCCTTTATCACCCCAAAGGCATTGTCTGACAGGAAGACACTTATCTGACTAGGTACAAAGGGAATCATACCTTACATTAATTAGACACTAGTAGGACAAAGAGAAACTGGTTTTCAGATCTGCCTCTCAAAGGCAGGAAAGGACCCTGACCATGTGTGCTCAGCCCAAGGAATTCAGAGCAGAATGCACACACTGAAGATGGACAGATCCAAAGAGAAGGAGGAAGAAACTAAGCTTCTTAGATTAATTCCAGCCCATTTATATCTGAGGTTCTGTGGTAATGGTGAATAACTTATGATAACTGAAATTCAGTATCACCTTCAGAAAACATGTAAAGGTGAGTAACTCAGTTTTGCAAAGAGGAACTCTTCCCATTTTTTTAAACTAAAAATCTTATAAGTATGATTCCTTCCGGGGAATGAAAAATGAAATCATAAACCACATGCCTACTTCAATAATAATATAAATCTTCCTGTCGTAATAAAAGAAAGTTGCTATTACTCTCCTAGCTTGTGACTGACCCATGGTTTTAAAGTTCCATGAGAGAAGAACCCACTGAAACCAAGGTAATCAGAAGTTGTGACACTCCCCAGAGACTTCAAGTTGTTCATCTGAAGCCCCAGAGAAGACTGGTATAGGATGTTAAAAAGAAAAAAAAAGAAGAAGAACAAAAATGTAGCACCTCATTTTCTGTACCTGGCATAATCATACTCCCTGTGAAGAATATATAAGGAAATTCTTTCAAGGTGAATTTATCATGGAAAATACAAATACGTTTATTTTATGGCTCTTGAACAAAAGTGTTATTGTGTCAATAAAATGTCTGTTTGAGCTATAAAAAAGAGTAGAAAAGAGAATTATTAACAGAGTAAAGGGAAGTTCTCCTAAGATCTTAAGTGTTCAACCAATCTGTTACTAATATAGCATTGACTCTGTTACCTACTAAAATCAGTTTTCCTTTCTTTTTAAATTAAAACATATCAATTATACCTATTAATGGGATTCACTATAATATTTCTATACATGCATACAGACTGCATTGATCATATTGAAATCAATTATTAATTTAACTTTACAAATGGATTTCCTTTTGGAGTTATAATAATAACTAAATAATAAAAACTATATCTTGAAGTTGAATAAATGGGTTATACATAATAAAGATTTTTGTAGGAATAGTGCAAAGTAATTGTGTTTGAAAAAATAAGCATTTGCCAATTTTGTAATATTGTATTATAAACCTAAAGATACTATTAAGGAGGAAATAAAAATGAGGACAATCAAACTTGAATTTGTGTATGATATTCAAGGTGACTGGGAGGATTTTAGCAAAATAGCCTCCGCACTAAATGCACCAAATACCCCAAATCTAGGGTAGAATTAGAGAGGAAATCAAAATTGAATTCACCTTATAAACTATGTGGAATCAAATGCTAAGTATATCAGTGAATAAAAGAGATTGTCAACCCTGGAATATGTTATAGTAAAACTCATGGGCAACACTGTGGCCAAAATAGTACTCAATATATTTGTTTTAACTTTATTTCCAAACAACAATAAAATAAACAAAAATAAATTAGTTAAGTAATTAACTTGGGAAAGCAGTTAGAGGATTATATTAGAAATCAAAAAGTAACAAAAGCAATGACTAAAAATAAAAGAAGATAAATTAATGAAATGTGAGTACCACCAATAACCACTAAAAGCTGCAAAAATGATTTTAAATTTATAATTCTGGGACTGGTAAAGGCATGAGGGAAAGATTTTCCCAACATTTTATAATCTTCTGAACTGGAAACATGAACACAGAGAAAGTTAATCAATAATGGAATTCCGATATTATAGTTAAACATTATTACAAAATTGTATTTGATGTTTAAAAAGAAGGAAATGATTGTGGATGTACCACCATAGACTACATCATGCATACATATGACAAGCCTAGGCACACGTACATACCCACTGTAGAATTTCCCAAATATTTTCTTTAAATGTATTCAAAGGAAAAAGAAAATAAATGATGTCATTTTACCAGTAGTATCTGGGGAACACCAGTTTGATAGGTTGCATACTTTTTTCTGTCACACACAAAAATGAATCCACAACATATGACGTTTTCAAAGCTCTTCCTTGACCCAGTCAGAGCAAGGAAACCCAAACCTCTCAAGTGATGCAAGTGAGAATCTTTACCTAAGTTGGACCTGGTTTAGATCCACTAAGCACAGTAGTTTTCAACTTGTGCACAGTGGCCTCTGCCTGAAAGCCTTCCTGAGGTAGGTCTGATGGAGACAGTGGGCTTGTAGCTATACTAGTCACTCAGGAATACATGAGAAGTGGACTAGTCAAGAGCAGGGATGCCTCTGAGTGCTCTGGAGCAGCTCTCCCTTCCCTCTCTACCAAGAGAGTAGAACTCAGCCAGAGAGATGAACAGAAAATAAGTCAAGTCCAATTCCAAGTTTCCTGTGATACAAAGAATTAGCAGAAGGGAACTATTATAAATATTCACCAGGTTTCATATGCTCAGGGTCAGTGCTCAGAGGGAGATTTTTCCGTTAACGGGCTTTGGCAAAGAGGAAGTCTCTCACTTTCAACCTTATTACAAAGACCTTCCCAAATTTATTGAGGAGGTAATACTACCTCCTCAAATAAACTAGATAATCCACCAGACTTTGGAGAGGATCCCAGTCCTCCTGGTGTCTCCAGTGTTTCAAAGACCTTGGACAAGTTTCCGTTTAGGCATTGTGATGTGTTGTTACTTTTGTCTTAAATGATAGTCATTTAGTAATTCAGTCAAAACAATTTCCTATGCACCAACTCCATAGTTTGGTTTGCTATGAACGTGCCTGGTTTGCTTGAAGTAAGTTGAGAGAGAGGTGATGGGTAATAGGAAGGCAGCTCAGGGAGGGACCAGGGCAAGACTACATAGGATGTATTCGTTCATACTCCATCCTCTACCTACTTCAGAGTTTCCCTGGGGTTGCCACTACAACAGCTCTGATCACAGTCTTCTACAACACAGTAATTCCGTGAATGTAAAGTTATCCTGCAGGATTCCCAGGGATGGAAGGAAGGCACAGGAGCCACCTAAGAAGGCAACATCTGGGCACACATGCCAAAGCCTCTATCTTGGGAATGTAGCCAAGAATTCAACATTGTATCCTTATATCTGAACTATTGAAAGTAGTCTATTTTCAGTCCTCTGTTGGGTACTGATATGTTTGGCTCCTTCTACTTTAGGACAAGACTTCTGAATTTTGTCATCATAACTCCTAACCTGACCTCTTTTCTCCTTTAAAAAAAAAAAAAACTTACAGTATTATTTGCCTTATAAAACCACATTGCCTCATTACGGAGTGATTAAATCCCTGGCACCTGGTGTAATAATGCCAGGTTTAGATCCTGATTCTGAAATCACTGCCCGTGAGATCTTGGCAAGTTTTAAACGCTACATGCCTCAGATTCTCCATACATAAGATAATATGTGCATTTACCTTGAACAGTTGCCGTGAGGACTAAGGGAATTAATCTATGCCGTGGTAAACTATGAATAAATGTTAACTATTAATATTATTTATCTGCAAAATAGTAACCAGCAAAGTACTGGGTCTTTTTAATATGTTTGGAGCAAAACAAAACAAATTCCATTCTTTAAAGAATTTTTTAGTTCTTGCTAATAACTTGACTTTATCAAATCTTTAATTTACAAAAGTCTTTAAGATCTTTAATTTGGGTTTCAAATCTATTTTACCTAATTTCAGCTTATTTACATTTAATGATCTTATATTTTCTTCCATTTTTTACGCCACTATTCCTAAGTGACAAATAACCCAGATAATTCACTCTGTAGTACTGAAGAACCGCATTAGCATTCCAGTGTCTGCTCATTTTATTATGAGTTTTTGTGAATTTTCACACTCCACAGAAAATATTGTCTATGTCTATATTTAGGAAATTAACTAACATAAGGAAGAATAAAAGTGTGTCTAAAGAGGACAATGTGCAGTGCACTTTATAGAAATATCTGATTTCTATTATGATTCTTGATCACTTTTACAGTAACATACAATAAAACTGTTACATAAATTGATGTCAAATAGTTTCCCACATATATAATATTGACCTTTAAACAGTCAACATCCCATAAAGCCAACACTGATAACTTGTAGAGGTATATATAGGGGTAGAAAGACAGGGTGAAAAAAGCCTTTTGAAGAACCAGAAAAGAACAATGGGGTTATTCAGAGGTTTGGTCTTCCTCTTAGTTCTGTTCCTGATAGAGAGGTCAAACATGTCCCTTGTGAGGCTGAATGACAATGGGTATGAAGACCTTGTCATTGCTATAGATCCTGGTGTGCCAGAAGATGGAAAATTAATTGAACAAATAAAGGTAAGATAGATTGAACTTCTTTTTGAATTATGGAAAAGAAAAAATGTTAACAGTGAATAATTGTTACAGAAACTTGAAATGCTCCATGAAGTTTAAAAGCATCATGGTTCAGTGAGACAATGTTGGAATGAACAGGGAAAGGTAGAGGTTCTAGATGGGGATTTTCCCAATCTTACCGTAGTACCAGCAATAAGGCACAGGACCTTCCTGATCCTTGGTTTCCTTTTCCGTAAATTAGTAGTTGGACTTACCTGTTCTTGAATAAGTATTATTGAATGCTTATAGTACACTAGAGGAAAGAGCAATAAATAAAAGAAAAAAAAAGCCTCTGTACTCATGGAGTGTTTGTTATTTTCAGAGATCTAATTAATAAAAATGAGTAAATAAGCAGGTCAGGTCTTAGCAGGTGGCTGTGGAATACCCCAAATCAGGAAAGGGAGTACAGAGTGTGGGTAGGACTGGAATAAGGAGAGAATGTTAGTTTCAAGTAGGATAGTCAGGGTAGACCTCACTGAGGAAGTGACATCTCAGCAGAGACCAAGGTGAGTGAGGGAAGAGCCTGCTGACAACCTGTGGAATGTGCACAACATGAGGGTGACACCATGCTTGCTGTGACCAAGGAAAAGATGTGGATGAACATGAGGCAGGGTGGGGCTAGCTGAAACTGAAGAGGAAGCAGAGCCCAGAACACTAGGAAAGGCTTTGGTAACTACTCTGAGATGCGAATCCACAGGAAAGTCTGTGCAGAGGAGTTGTGCACTCTTCTAAATGTTCTGGGATGACTGTGACTGTGTTGTGGAGGAAATTGTAGAGGGTTGGCACTTGTCACTCATCCTGTGTAAATTCTGTTGTATCATAGAGGTATAGAACGACACAGGTAGGAAACTGTGGCAGGTGAGCAGTGATGGTGACAAGGACAGAGATATTATGGTAGAGATATTTAATCTGTGTGATTCTGAATATATTCTGAGGGTATCATGGACAATGTTTCCTGATGGTTTACATGGGTGTGGGATAGGGGAATTTAGGAAGGAAAGTAAGAATCAAGGAAGTTTCTAGACTTTTGTCTAAACACTTGGAAGGATGAAACTTTCGTCAATTAGGAAGGGATAGCTGTTAGAGGAGAATGTTTAGCAATGGGAAGATCTGGAGTTAGTTTAGGGCATTTTGAATTAAGAGCTTATTAGATATCCAAGTAGAGGAGGCAGGAAACTGAATTTATGGCTAAAATGTGTGTGTAGGTAAAAATTTGAGAGTCCTTAATGTGTAAAGGATATGAGTTCACTAGCTGAGTGCAAACAGAAGAGAAAGACCATGATCTTAAATGAAAGACACTTATTTTCTAAACTTTCTCTCAACCATAAAATCCCAAATAATACAGAGTTTGGGTTTATAGTGATGTGAGTTGTTTCTATCTACCTGACTTCTGCATGTACTCATTCTTTGTATTGAATTTCCTGGACTATGTCCTGATGCTCACTTTTGAAGCCTTCTTTGGTGATTCCATGCCACTATTTATTGTTCATTTCCTATAAATTTTGTTGTAGCATAGAGGTGTTTGCTTATTGGTACTTTTGAATTCCAGAAAAGGTGAATATTCCTTTTACTTGAAAATATGGTTTGTGAGAGTTGATAGCACAACTAAATCTTAATGATAAGTTCTTAGTGTACAGAGCTAATCATTCAATTTTAAACATTTCTGAACTAAGAAATCAGTATTTGATAAAGTGCTTTGATGAGGTAAGAAGTTTCTTAACATGATCTTCTTTTGAAAACTAAAAGGTAACTTAAATTTCTTGCAGACATGCCTAGATTTCACAATGTTTCTTGACATTTTCTTAGCTCTCTACAAAGTTCTTACTTTTATATCAGCTGGTAACTTAGTTGAATACCATCATCCACATTACAAAGAAAAACAAAACTGGGGTTCAGAAAAGATACATGATTTTTCCCAGGTCACACTAAATACAATCACAACTGAAATCCTGCTCATGAACTTTGAAGACTGATAAACCTGGGTTTGAGGTCTGGCTTGAATAAGATGACAAAAACCCAAACCAAAATATTCTTTCCTAAAAAACCAATGTGGTCTTAAACCTTTTCTTAGGATACCTGAGATGTTCAATTTTCAAGTTTCCTTTCTCTATGTTTTAATATTTTTTTCTTGGTTTGAGAGTAATTACTTCAGCAAACCCTGAAACTGTCATCTTCCTCATCCAACTAGGTTATTATAGGAACTGAGATAGAATTTATAAGGAATATTATGGGGATTCTGCTTCCAAATCTTAGGGAACAATGACTAGCTATTCCAGGATACCCCAGGGGTGGCAATCATCTAATAGGGTCTCTGACACCTCCATGACCTCAGAGCATACCACTATCCAAGACAGTCCACTTGGGCCATTGAGATTCCAAAATAAAGGCAATCCCTTGGAGCTATACAATACCTGACCCACACAATGGTACAGAGCAACCATATTCAGTCCATAACTGAATTTGAACCAACAAATATGCTTCCCATATGAAAAGAGAACCATCTGGGACTGGAGTTATGGCTCAGTGATAGAGTGCTTGCCTAGCATGCATGAGGGACTGGGTTTGATTCTCAGTACTGCATATAAATAAATAAAATAAGGGCCCATTGACAACAATATATATATATATATATTCCCCCCATGGAAAAATAAAGATTTTTTTTTAAAAAAAAAAAGAGAGAACCATCAGTTGAACAGAAGTTGACAATCTGCTGAGACCTAAATATCACACCCCATCCCCACAAAAATAAAGGGTGGAAAAAAGGAGAGAAGCATCCTTAGGAAATAGAGAATTCTTTCATCTGAGTTAGATCAGCAAATCAACTCTACAGCTCTCCAAAACCTGTTTTCCTAAATCTCAGTCAATCCACTGGGCCTTCGGTTCTCTGAACTCTGGCCTTCTGACTGATCCCATGGTTCTGAACAAATCAGGTTGCTGATCTTAGGATACATGTGAATCAGCACATTGGACTCTCTTTCCTAAAGAACAGTTCTTTTGTAGGCTTTTGTTAAAGCAGGAAGAATCACAGAGGAGACTGTCTTGAAAAAGGACACTAAGAATGGGGATGGATGCTTTGAGCTGATGAAGAAACTGACATTACCACTCATTGTAGGATTTTGCAGTTATTCAGGGTCTCAGACGTATAAAATAAATCACCTTAAATGAGTTTTACCCATTGATTTCCCCCACTACGGAGTAAGTTCTGTGGAGAGGCAATTTCTCTTATTAATCATTGTAAATTTGGGCTCATGTAAATATTAGGTGATATTATTTTCAAGTTAATGGCAGAGCCACAGTTCCACAATCAAAATTTTACTTCTATTATGGATTTTCCCATAACCCCACCCATTGGCACCCAACCCTTTGCCTCCCCGCCAGGGACGACTTGGAGAAAGAAAACCCTTCCTAATACCAATTCTTACAGACTGTCCTCAGCTTGCATCAGTTAAAGCTGTTCTTGACTCAGATTTTTAGTAATGATATCAAGTGGTTTTAGGACTGCTTATGGGCAGAGTACTTTCTAATTCATCCCATCTTTATGACAACCATAAAGATAGATGTGCAGCAATGATCCATTAAAAAGGTGAGGAAACTGAACTTCAGAGCATTATATAAATCACCAAGATCTGTGAACCAGAAAGTACTAACACCAGTATGGAGACCAAGAAAATTACCCCAAAGTCCATATGCATATTCATATTCATATTAATCAGTTCCTCTAAACACTAAGAATAAGCAGTTACCTTTTGGGGTAAGAAAACAGAAGACTGAGAAGCCTTTCAATGTGCAAGATGAAGCAATAATTTAAATTTGACAATTTGCAGAAACAGAATGGTGGGTGGAGATTGTTTATCAGGCAGTTGCTTTTGTGTTGACAGGTACAGGGGAAGATGTCAGAGATGAGCCCTACTCTGTCAGTCCATTCTCACTAAACCATTCCCTCATATTGTTTTCCTTTGATAATAGGACATGGTCACTACAGCATCCACCTACTTGTTTGAAGCCACAGAGAAAAGATTTTTTTTCAAAAATGTATCTATACTAATTCCTAAGAATTGGAAGGAAAATCTTAATTACAAAAGGCCAAAACATGAGAGCTACGAATATGTAAGTGTCAAAATCTTCTCTGACAAAAAAACAATATTTTCTGATGTTTCCCAGTTTTACCACAAATTGATTATTTCAGAGTATTTCTAACTAAATATTATCATTTCTGTTCTTCATGTTTTAATGATCTTTTTAAACATTCTCAGGCCGATGTCAGAGTTGCAGCACCAGCCCTCCCAGGCAGAGATGAACCATACACCAGGCAGTTCACAGACTGTGGAGAGAAAGCAGAATACATTCATTTTACTCCTGACTATGTACTTGGAAAAAAACAAAATGAATATGGACCATCAGGTAGGAAATTTGGCTAAAACATCTCATTTTAAACAAACATTTCTGTTCCCAGCTTTAGTGAACAGGCCTTGGGACAGAAGTCTCTAGGTTCAAATCTTAGCTCCCATTTTATTTTTTCTAGAGGTGGCCTTGAACAAGTGACCTACCCTCTTTGTGCTTATTCCTGGCAAAATGGTGAAGAGTATAGTTTCTACCTTGTGGAATTTTTGTAAATATCAAACTTGATAATTCATGTAAATGTATACAATACAATGTCAATAGTATTTTCAGACATTTGGACAGATAGCAGAATTAATACATGTTTTCTTAAGGCTTACTTTTTAAATTTCAACTTCCCAGTTCTCCACAGTTGGATATAATCAATCACATATATTTTCCATGGAAAACCAGATGCATAGCAAGCTGGAGAGAGCCATGATGCCAGTTACTGATCAAGAGAAAAATTCATAGGCTATTAGTTACTGATATTTTTTTTGCTTGTACCAGAGGAAATTGTCTATAGTGGATAATTTGGACCTGTTGAAATGGAAATTTTATCTAATTCAATGTAAATGTTAAGATCACTTGTTCAGATGAACTAAAGCATGTAAATCACTATTAAAGGCAAGGTTAATTCACATGTCACTATCCAATGAAAACTTCCATGAAATCCCACACCCCAGAATTGCCTCTCCCTCTCTTATTGCCTGTGCAGTGAACATTGATTCATTAATTTTCTGTCTCTGCCAACACAGTCAGCCCTAGTCATCAATACCCACTCCAGCCTTGAAAGTTCCATCATTCCCTCCATCCTGATCTTACCTCTCTCACATGTTATCCTGACCAGAATTGCTCTCCTTGGTTCCCCTAATCCTTTGCACCCTCATAGCTGTACTCTCTTTCCTGTCATGTTCAGCAAACTCAGTCAGTTCAACCATAAGTACAAATAGTTTGATTCCCCCACTAATCTTATCCTTAGCTTTGATTCAACTTACTAAATCTCCTGTACTGAGTGATTCAGTCTCCCTTTTGGCCTGTTTCTCAGATTTTTCAAGAAAATTACAGAACCAATTGGCACCATTACAAGTACACATTTTCCAAACTCAGTGATGCCCTCAAAGCTACTCAAAAAAACCTTTTTTTTACTTGACATTTCTCAGCTCCTTTTGTCTTTTCCCACAATAGCTCTTTTAAAGATGCTCTAATATTTTTGGTCAAGATTTAGCCACTTTTCTCACTCCCATCAATTGACAAATGCCTTGATGGAGCAAACAGCAGCCCCTACCTTTTTCATTTCTACATCCAAATTCAGTTCATCAGCACCTCCTCTGCCTCTGACTATCATAGAAGAGGAAAACTTTTACAATTTTTAAATCCAATCCCCCGGTCCCATCTCAGCTCTTGATCCTTCCTCAGACTCCATAACTTAGATTTATTCTATGACGCTTTTATCCTTCCTCTTAGGTCTTCATTTATAAAGATACATGACTTTGTGAGGAAAAACAAAAAATCCTCTCATTCTGCAAACTATGCCTTAAAATCAATAAGGAAAAATAAGATGAGAAAGAAAGCCCTCAAATTCTATGTGATTTCATAATAACAATAACAACAACTTGCTTAGAAAGATCATTTGGACCATCTAAGCAGCAACTCAGTGTGCTGAGGCTGCCAACAGATATTAAAAATGCATTTGCGCATGCCTGCACATGTACACACACACACACACAGAGGCACATACACAGTAGAATGCTATTAGAAATGAGAACAAGGAACCTCTCTGACTTAGGATTCCATTCCCACCTACACTGTCTCATTTCAGACCTCAGGGAGGCTGCTTTTGAGGTGGGGATGGGAGGTAGGGCAACCTGAGGAGGGCACAAGTATGAGAGTGAACCTAAGAAGACAGTCACAGGTGCACACAGTTTTAAATTTTCTTAAAATTCACCAAATTCTTGGTATGATGGCACATGCCTGTAATTCTGAGAACGCCAGAGGCCAAGGCAGAGGGATTGCAAGTTCAAGGCCAGTCTCAGCGACTTATCAAGGCCCTAAGCAACTTAGACCCTATCTCAAAATGAAAACTAAAAAGAGCTTGGGATATAGCTCAGGGATTAAGTGACCCTGGGTTCAATCCCTGGTACCAAAAAGCAAAAAATCACCTATTTCCTGTAGTAGTACTTGATATGAGAGCTTTTCCCTCCCACACTAAATGTTATAATTCCACTCCCACCAACCAGCTCCCATTTGCCCCCAAAAAATCTTAAACTGACAATTTTAAAGTTTAATGTGTAAATAATAAATTGGGGATATTGTTAAAATCCAAGCTTTGATTTAGTACATTAATAGGATTAGAGTGAGATTCTGTATTTCCAACAAGTTCCCCAGTGATGTTGATGCTACTGGTTCAAGACTACTTTTTGAGATCTTATACATCTTTATGTTTCTTAATATCTAGTATCACACAAATTATATATATTATTAAAAATAATAATTGTTCCACAAAATTAATGCTCATAAGTATCATAAATGTATCACTCCATTTTGACACCCTCCTCCCAAATTCTATATGGTCTATAATACTGTTTCTCAATCTTCTTTTCTTCATCACCCCATCAAGAGCATTTTTAGACAATTTTTCCTAATTACGTCTCATGATATCTTAATGCAACAAAACTTCTGTATGTCTGATTATATTGTTGTTAGGGTTTAAGTTTAGAGAGCTATGAACCATTATATTACCTAAAACCTTTTGCTTCCAAACTTCCAAATCCTGAATCTTTATCTATTTTGAGCACAGCATATACTCCAAAAATATTTCATTGATTTAATATGTAGTGGAATAAAAAAGATGATACACTATTTAACAGTATAGTCATTTAACTTCATAGACTCCTTTTATAAACAAAGGCATATGAAATAGGGAAATCCTCAATCTAAATATATTTTGTAATGGGAAGATCTTAAAATTTTTGAGATACAAAATCTGTCACTTGAATTATAAGCGTGCATTTGAAATATTTTCCTACAGGTAGATTGTTTGTCCATGAATGGGCTCATCTCCGTTGGGGAGTGTTTGATGAGTACAATGAAGATCAGCCTTTCTACAGTGCTAAGTCAAAGAAAATTGAAGCAACAAGGCATGGCTACTTACATTCTCTTAGATGACCTCAGGCTTTTAACTGGCTTATTTTGCTTACTTCCACTTTCAAATAATAATTATTCACTTTTTTCTCAATGAAAGTAATAGATGCTATATTACAAAACAGCCTCTGTTTTAGGGGAATTAAAGCAGTTCGTTTTCTATTTAAAATACACATAACTTCAATGGCAAGCATTTGGTTGGCATTTTAATGTATTTTAGACCTGTACACCATATCTGTCAGAACTCAGACTGAGATTGAGCACAACATATATGGACTTAACATACATTGGGAGAAAGTCAAAATTATTCCTTATATAAGAATGAACAAAAATATTTAAGTACTGCTAAATGTGGGCTGAGTAAGAAACCAAATGCTCCAAGAAGCCAACAAGTAATTACTTGGAGAACAATAGAAGTCATTTTGGAATTCAATCTAGATTCACAGTTAATATAGACTATCTTCTTGATTCTAAGATCAAGAGAAAAAAGTGAGTAGGGGAATCCACTTTAAATTGGGTGCCAAAGCAATGGTACATGTCCTGCTAGGACAGGGACTTGTCACACAAATATAAACTATTAATAACCATTAATAAAATGCCTCAAAATTAACTGTCACATTTTTTCAGGTGTTCCACAGGTATATCTGGCATAAATAGAGTTTATAAGTGTCAAGCAGACAGTTGCGTAATTAGACCATGCAGAACTAATTCTACAACAAAATTATATGAAAAGGATTGTCAATTCTTCCCTGATAAAGTTCAAGCAGAAAAAGCATCCATAATGTTCATGCAAAGCATTGATTCTGTAAGTATGCCAATCACTAGTTCCAGAATTTATAAAGGACATTTCTGACTTTATTCATTTTTATTCTTATTTTCATATTTTTGTGGTGCTGGGAGTCAAATCCCAAGTCCTTAGAAATTCTAGAGGAGTACTCTATCCATTGAACTACATCCTGAGCCCCACAGATCCTATTTTAAAATATCTGTCCAGGTGATGTAAGGATTAAATATATTAACATAGAGTCCTTTCAACATTAGCTGACACCTGGTAAAAACTCCAATAGTGTTAATTATTATTACTATCACTACTATGGTCAATATATTCTCATTATATTTTATTCAATAAAAGCATATTTGCAGAACATACTTTAAATTCTTCTCAGTTTTGATGTTAGATATGTTTAGTGCAGGGTATGTAAATTATTATTTTATTTTATTAATCTTTTAGGTGTTTGAATTCTGTAATGCAGAAAACCATAACCAAGAAGCTCCAAGTTTACAAAACATTAAGTGCAATTATAGAAGTACATGGGAGGTAATCAGCAGTTCTGAGGATTTTGAAAACACCACACCCATGGCAGCACCACCTCCTCCACCTGTCTTCTCATTGTTGAGGATCAGTGAAAGAATTCTGTGCTTAGTTCTTGATAAGTCTGGAAGCATGTCTGTAAGTTCATGGGTCAATTTTTTCTGAATGTGGGAATGGGAATAATTGAATGCTAAGAACAAACTGAACTCTACCTGTACCTGGATTATTCTAAATGACATGATGACATAAAATATCATCACTTTTTATGATAACAACCCCAAGATGTTGCAACAAAATATTATGGCAAAAGAAAGATGTCAGTAAAGAAGACCTAAGTTAAAGGTCTCATATTTTTTTTCCAAGAAAATAGATGGCTACTAGGGAAAACTCTGAGTCCTTTAATCAAGATTTAGTTGGAAGATTAAAAGTAGATGTTGAAATACGAAGTTGTTTTTATCCATGGCCCTTGTACTGAAAATGCTTGAGAGACATGAAGATAGAGTGGATTAGTGGATGCAAAACCCCATTCCAGTTCAAGGAACAGAAACAATCAGTAGAATTCCTAACATGGCTTCATCTTATTTGTACCAACTGTGCAACTGAACCCTCTGTGCTCAAAGACACAAACAAAAAAGCATCATAAGAAAGAATGTTATATTTGGGTGAATGGAAATCATTGTGCTAGGCTTTGGAATGTATGCCAATGTATTTGATAAGTTCAGAGTTCAATAGAGAAATTTTTTTCTCCCTTTCCTGTTACCTGGATGAATTATATTTATTCTACAAAATTTGACATAGGGCACTCACTCAGGAGATGGGCTGGGTTTATCGGCTCTGTATTCTCTTCTATTGATTCCCAACACTGCCCTGTGCATACATCCATTACTATATATTATATTAAAACTACACGTGTCTTTCCCAACTAGCTTGGGAGCTCATCTAGAAGGTGGAAACTTGTCTGAAGCACCTTTCCCCATGGCCTAGAGTTCATCACATAAGGCGATGAATAATAATTGTTGAAGTGAATGGACTACTAACAAGCAGATACAATGTGATAAAGCACCCAGAGGATGGCACATTTGAAGCAGAACAGAGCATGCTGAAGTCCAGGAATAAAAACTTCAGCAAATGGGAGATGGGAGATTATTGAAAAGGGCCGAAAATGATACCAATTAAGAAATGAACCACAATAACAGCAAGTTTCAGAGAGGGCAGCAAAGTGCTAAAGAGCAGCTCATAAAATGGTCAGGAAATGTCACTGAAGAGAGAAGAGGCTCCTGATTGGCAGATGAGGAGTTTCCCCTGGACAGGGTGCTGGCAAATCCAGGGTTAAAGGTAAAGCGAAGAAGAAAAGTGGTGGAGAGTACTCAAATGTGGGGGTATAGAAGTTTTTCTCTATAATTTGGTCAGGAATTTCAGAGGGAAACTTGGGTATGGTTGTGGGGAGGAACCCCCCAAGTGTGGTGAGGGGGGATAGAAAGGACAAATGTATAAAGAGATTTACATCTTTGGAAATCCAATACCAGGAAAGAGGGATATGAGTCCTGAAGGGTTACCAAAGAACCAATTCCAATTAATCCATTGGTGGAGAAGTGGTGGGGAAGGTTAGGAGAAGAGGAAAGGAGGGAGGTAGGGATGGGCTCCTTAGCATTTACTATAGATCAAGTAAGTTTCACATTTTGGGTAGACTAGTTCCCAGTGAAGGGACCATTCAGTTCTGGGTGGAGGTCAAGATAATCTGGTTGGATTTGTGAACTGTGGGGTATGAATTCATCCTAGGAAAACAGGCACAGAGGCTCCCAGGAGTGATTAGAGAGGCTCTAAACTGTGTATCATCACCTGCAACTCAATCTCCACCCTAACTTCCACCTCTAACTTGGGTGTACAGCATCAGGAATCAGCTCTAGTTGAAAAGTATAAGCTCCTTACTATGCTGTATGTGTTCCATAATACACATAACCATAGTTTTCATTTTACCAATTGAATAATTTTTCTTCAATAATATCAATTAATAGTCATAGAAATTTCCTACCAATAAAATTTATCCACTCATTTTGTGTGATTTGCCATAATCTTCCAGCAAACTATACGATTATTGTCTTTTTTTTTTTAGTCTTTAATCGACTCAATCGAATGAATCAAGCGGCAAAATATTTCCTACTACAGACTGTTGAAAATGGATCCTGGGTAGGGATGGTCCACTTTGACAGTGCAGCCACTATTAAAAGTGAGTTAATCCAAATAAAAAGTGACAGCGAAAGAAACAAGCTCTTGGAGAGCTTACCTACGCAAGCTCTTGGAGGAACTTCCATCTGCTCTGGAATTGAAGCTGCATTTCAGGTGAAAAGCATACTGCAAATATATATATGTATTTTTTTGTTTTGTTTTCAGGATATTTTAATATGAAGTGCTGCTGCACATACTTGCTGCCTAATTTCAACATAATTAATCCTAAGAGGCACAGGACATAGAAAAATTCCTTGATTTTTTTAAGAATCAGTGAATCGATGAATAAAATGTAGGGGAATAAGTATAAAAATGCCACTACATTATATGTTCAATAAGGTAAATGACTTTGCTCTTATTACAATAGAAGAGTTGGTGCTAAATAAATGGCAGTTAAGTAAATAATAGTGTGTGGGCACAAAAGCCTTCAACTTTGGGACAATGAAGCAACTTACTTGGTATGATTACACTTCGGGCCAATTCTCCTTTTAATTTATGTGCCATTCAGACAGGGCAAACTGATGCATATCTATTAGAGCAGACGTGGGAGGTACTATTGGTTATATTTAGTGTAAGTCATGTGAGTTAGGGCATGAACTTTCACATCAGAGTACTGGTTCTCTTGCTTACTAGACTTGGCAATCTTTTTGGTCTCTATGGATTCTATATGCCTTATCTGTAAAATAGAGGACATCAGAATGCCTACTCACAGGATTATCATAAGGATGAAGTGAAGTTATACAGTTATATGTGTAGAGTGATCTTTGCTGTATTATAGAGTAAATTCTATCCATGTGGTCATCTTGAACACATCATTAATATCAATTGTGTCATTTTCTTGCTTAGCAACCCTCTTGATCCCCTCACTGTCTATAAAATTAAGTCCAAATTCCTCAGTCTGAAGCTACACCAAAGACTCCTAACTCTAATATTGCCCTTCTCTATCTCCAAGTCTCTCAGTTTTACCCTCCTGATACTTTATGCCCCGAGAACTTACTGCGCACATTGTTCTCCAAGCCCACTGTGTTCTAGCTGTCCCCATACCTATTCACATGCAATTCATCTAACCTAAAATGCTTCATTCTTTCTCATTTTAAAATTCATCCAGTTCTTTAAAATCCTCTCTCCTTCTTTTAACTTTTTCTTTCTCCCATAACCCTATGGAATGTCTCTTTTATGAATTACATGGCATTTTAGTGTAGGTTTATAAAATGAAGGGTTCCATTCAAATCACAATTGTCACTTATTAGCTTTTGACACTAAGCACGATTCTTGACCTTTCTAGTCCTTGATTTCCTCATCAGTAAAAATGGGATAATGAAAACTAGCACCCAGGGTTGTTCATTTATTCAACACGTATTAATTTTCTGCCTATTATGGGCCAATCAAAGCTATTTCTCTCTGTGGTGTGTGATGTATGGGGTGGTGTACAGGTATTACCATACAAGTGAATACAAACGGTAACTCACACTATGGAAACAGTGTTGTGAAAGAACTCAACAGGGTGATATAATTCTGAGTAACTGGGAATGAAGGGAATTACTTCACATAAAGTGGTCACGGAGGCCTTCCCTAAAAAGTAACAACTAAACTAAGAATTAAAGGATGAGAAGGAGCCAATGGTTTATGTAGAAAGGAGAGCACAACGTGGAGAAAAAAATGGATTATTCCAAGAAATGATAGCTGCTATTGACACTAGCAATTGGCCAATGAGGATGTATGAAATGTGGTCATAAAATTAGATACTGGTTGAATCGTTCAAAGCTTCAAAAAATACAAGAGATTTGTAGTTTGTTTTAAGCACAACAGAAAGTTACTGAATGACTTAAAGCATTAGAATTTGATAATCATTTTATGTTTTGGCATGGTGATTCTGGTTACCCCATGTAAAACCAAGTGTAGGGAGCAAGAGTGGTAATAGAAAGATAGTTTGGGATCTTGGGCTTGGATTAAATTACATCATATATAAAACATAGTTAACACATAGCAAATTTTCAGGAAATGTCATTTTCTTGAACTTCAGAGCATCCTGGGTATGTTTTGTTGTGTTTTGTTGCTCATCTCTAAATCTCCTCAGTTTCAATCCACAAAGCTCAGTAGATATTATTGAATTTAATTGAATTCTTTCCATGAATGCTGAAACCATATAGTTTCTACTGAATCCCAGTACAGAGGCTGACCCATTGCAAGTGCACAGGGAATAAACTAATACAAAAAAGGGAGAGATGAAGGAGAGAGAATGCTACTTCATATTTGGATCTTCGTTTTGCTTTCATGTGTGGGAGGACTTTGTTGGGAATGCTGTATAAATGCCATAGTGCATAAAAGCTTTGCTCTATTCTTCAGTTTGATTTCAATCATGTCAGTGCATATTTTTCATGTATTATAATATATCAATATACATGTCACTTTGCTACAAAACATTCAAAAACTTATAATGAGGATGGTGATGATTTTTCCCTGATAACAGCTTTATTAGGGATTTCTACATTCAAAACTCTCTTCTGAAAATCTATACATACCTCCACTCCATAAGCAATAAAGCCATTGATTATCTGCTTTTTCCCCCTTATGGTCTGAACTCAATTTCCCAAAATGGTGCTCAAAGGAGCCACTACTAATTAAGGCTATAGGAGAAGATGAAATATAATTGCCATCCTGGGCTAAGTTCTCTTTATCCTAAATTCAGAACTCAGAGGTTCAAACTGTTGGGCTTTGAGGAGAACAATTCAAGCTGCAAATAGAATTCAATAAATATTATTCAGGTAGTCTTTGAACATCACTAATATGATTAGTTCTATGCTAGTTGCTATCAAAAGTTATCCAAAAGTTATATAAATCCCTAACCTCAAGATGCTTAGCATTTAACTTATCTGTTTTAGAAGCATTCTGAGGGTTTTCTAATTTGGAATCAATGATTTCTTTATGTGGAGGTGGATTTTTAATGTATCTATATGAATGTACAATAGACATTATACTACAGGTTTGTCACAGGATAGTCCAGTCAAAGAAACCAGAAACATATTTAATGCCATATTCCACAGTTACCTTTTAGGTATCTAGTTGACCTGAGTTTCCCAGGCTGAGATATCACTCTAGTATAGTATAGGCAGGACTTTCTAAAGTTCTGCTCCCATCCACCTACATTAGAATAAATATTCCCTGTAGGGGAGGGAAAGCAGGAAGGTTACATTTAAATTTCCCCAGAGATTGTTGATTTTGGATTCTATGATTTTAAACACAGACTATCATGTTCTGCACACTATTGCTTATTTTCTCTATAATTTTTTTCTGATTTTACATTGGTCTTTTGGATGTAGGATGGTAATTGTTTTCTGAATTATGCTTGCAGGTGTTTGGAAAGTTAACCTCACAAATGGATGGATCTGAAATAGTGCTGCTGACTGATGGGGAGGATGGCACCACAGGGAGGTGTATTGATACTGTGAAACAAAGTGGGGTCATCATTCATTTTATTGCTTTGGGACCATCTGCAGATGAAGGAGTAATACAGATGAGCAATATAACAGGTGAAACATTATCTATATATTCCAGATATTTAATAGCAATGTAAATACAGAGGTTGACAACTCAACAACTTGAACTTCTAGCTTGCAGGTACTGTACCAGGAGTTGGAAACCATAGTTACCCTAGACCCAATCTCTGGTCTCATGGCACTGGAAATCCAGTTATTTGAGAGGCAAATAAAACTGCACATCAAATCATATAATAAGATAACATTCCTTCCTAACAGAAGTCATATTGAAGAATAAAATTCTGTGTGAGCAGAGGGAGCCAATAATTCCCTCAAGGTTGTAGGGAGTAGGGAAAAGAAGGTCCAACAGACTAGGTGACTTCTGAGCTGGGCTTTGAACAAGGTGTTAAATTTCCCTGGGAAGGAAAGAGGGTGAGAAAAGACAATCAGGCCAGAGTCAAAAATATCATGTTTGAGTGACAATGTGAGGTAGTGTGATGGAAGAAATGGTGTCCTGTGAGGTCAGAGCATAGGTGCCCCATCTGTGAAGCAGGCCAAGAGATGGGAGGCTGCAACTGACAGAAACTCAGCCAAAAGATCCAAATAACAATGAAGTTTCTAGATAAACATTAACTATGGTAGTTACTATTTTAGATACTTGGATATGATGAAAATTGATGATTTTGTGTTTCTAATGCCTTCTAAACATTGTAGAGAAAATATAATTCATAAGGAGTATCAATTATTTTTATCAAATTGGGTGTAATGGCACCAAATATATACTTGATTTTAATTGAACAAATTTATATAATTTTAAAGTTTTTTTTTTTTTTTCTGTACTGAGGATTTGAACCCAGGGCCTAGCACCTGCAAAGACTACCCTCAAACTTGTAATTCTCGTGCCTCAGTTGACATTACAGGCATGTGCCACCTTGCACACTCAAAGTACTTTCTTGGCCATTGTAAAATTTATTTACATTCAATAGTAGTACATTTTTGGTCCTATCCCCACAGCCTACTGTTCATTTATTTCCTCACTGTCAGTTATTTTCAGCATACCTCAATATAGTTTCTCTTTAGTCTTTCTAATTTTCTACTTCTGATATATTCTGTAAAATTTAGAAAACAACTTTATTAGAACTATGCCTTCTGTGAAAGTGAATAATTCTCCTGAAGGGCTATAAAGTCTATGAGCTTAACCATGTGTAACTGTAACATATTTCATAGTCCATGATTATTTGATGTATTTCAGCTAATGGAGATTTTGATTTAGAAGTATTAAAATAACTTATGCTTCCTACTTACATTTTTAAATTGACATTTCAGAGTTAAATTTGAACTATCTGCCATTGGTCTGTTTTAATAATACATATTGAAACTGATTATGTTTAAACTATTATCTTATTAGTCACTAAAATGTACTTATTTTCTAGAAAGCAAACTAACTAATACATTTACATTTTAGGAGGAAAACATGTTTATGCTTCAGATATAGCTGAGAACAATGGCCTCATTGATGCTTTTGCATCCCTTACATCAGAAAATGCTGATCCCACCCAGAAGCCACTTCAGGTCAGAGTTCCCACTCTTGGGATTTTTGTGTTTGCATTTACCATAACTGAGGAGAAGAATTTAGTCATCCTAAATTTTTGAGTTCTATATTTATCCCAAAGTGAATTTTTAATTAAAATCAAAACCTTAACCTGAAATAGAAATTGGTCTTTAACTTTAACCAAATTACGTGGTAAAATAAGTGGTAAAATAGCTACAATTTCTTCGTATTGTGGTAGAATTTGTTAAGGATAATGTTAAAACCTAATAAAGTCCATTTTCCGCCAAAAGATTTCATTTAAAAAAAAATGCCCCCATTTTTTGTATTAATGCATTAAAACAAAAACAAATAACAACAAAAACACTCATGCTTCCAAGCTTTCCTCACCCTTCACTGTTATAAATTTAGACAAATAAACTCAAGCACCTAGTTTGGAAATGGAAGAAATGTGTCTTGGAAATAAACAGGGGAAAAAAATGGGTGAATGATTATTTGTGTATCTACAAGTCTAGGGTTTCTCCCATCTCTTCAACTACATTTTTCACTGGTATTTTATTTTACTCACCTCTCTTCTAAACTCAACTCTTTTTCTCATGTATGTCATAATATCACTACCATTTTCTGTTACTTAAATTCAAGAACTTTGATTAAACATTGGTTCTTTAATTCATGTCCCCACTTTGATGTCGACATAGCCTATTTTCATCAAAATGTTTCTATTTTTAAATTTATTTCTCTTCTTTCCATTCCCAAAAATCTGTCATGCCTCTTTATGTCAAGATTTCTTTGTTCTGTTTTCCAGTTCATCAAGTCATTACCTACATTAAAACTTAGCATGATCACCTAAACAGACCTATTTTCTTGTACTTCCAAACAATAAGGACAGCAGACGCTATGGGTTGTGGGTTTAGGATAGGTACAGATTTGTTTGGAGATTTAACTCAATAATAGTACTTTCTTAATTCAGACATACTCACAGTAAGAGGAGTTAAAGATTTTTATAACAATGTTTTAAAGTAGAATTCACTCACTTCTATCAGCATGAGGGTGCTCTGGATTGGGAACTGGGTTGAAATAGAAATAGAATTTCCTATTGTTCTGAAAAGGATCCTCCTCGGAAGCATATAGTAAGTGAATCAAAATTGGATCTTCTGTGGCTTTATATTAACTGAAACGAGCTGGTCCAGAAAGGCAAATATTCATGATCTTAAAGAGCTGAACTCAGAGAAGCAAAGAATAGAATGATGATTACCAGCAGCTGGCAGGGTGTAGGAGTTGGAGAGATGTTAGACAAGGATACAACATTTCAGTTAGATGGGAGAAACAAGTCCATACAAACATGTTTATCATACAAATATGGTGACAATAGTTAATAAGATGTATTATATCCTTGAAAATGGTCCAGAGAGTGGATTTAAATGTTCTCACCACAAAAAAAAAAAAAAAAAAAAAAATGACAAGGATATGAGGTAATGCTCATGTTAATTAGCTTGTTTTAGTCATTCCATTTCAAAACATCATGTTCTACATGATAAATTTATACCATTTTTGTTACTATAAAAAGTAGATTAAGCAAAAGATTTTGGCTTTCCTAGACCAAGTGCTATCCGCAAAGATTTGAAAAACATCTTTAAAGTTCCTCTCCAAGAAGGTCCTATCTTTTACTTTGTCTTTTCTCAGGATTCTATCCTGCACGTGTCAGTTTGCACTTTTGTTGAAACTATTTACTGTCCAGGGCTTCACTCTCTATCCTGCATGAAAAATTATTTCAAGATATCATATCAGGAAAATATTCATGAGAGCTTTTTTCCAATGGTTTACTGGTCCTTATTTCTAAGATCCTGACTCTCTCTATTCAAATATTCTAGTCACCCATAAGCATTATCTTTTGGATCATCATAAAGATGTGTAAACTGAGGGTAATACACACACACACACACACACACACACACACACACACACAACACATGCACACATACTCACATACTCACAATAGTCCTCTGTCCATAGCACCCTTTAATACTAAAGACTGGCCTAGGTATTTAACCAGAAAACTGAAAAAAAAAAAAAAAAAAAGAAAGAAAAGAAAAGAAAAGGATCATGCCCCCAACTGTAAATCCATTCTCCTTCTCTAGGCTCCTATGATAACCTGTTCATCTCTCAAACACTCTATTTCCACACTTTCTAACTGACAACTGCTGCATCCCAATGATCTTTCAGAAATATCACAAGTCTAAAGTGACAGCCCATATATAAGCTTGTATTCATATGAGAAATTGAAGACAATCTTTAAAATAAAAAGAATAAAATTATTCTATACTGTAGTCATTAATTTTTAAACATATTTAAACAGCTTGAAAGTAAGGGTTTAACCCTGAACAATGATCCCTGGATGAACGACACTGTAATAATCGATAGCACTGTGGGAAAGGACACATTCTTTCTTGTCACATGGGAAAAACAGCCTCCCAGTATTTCTCTCTGGAATCCCAGTGGGACACTGACAGAAGCTTTCACACAGGACGCTCTTTCCAAAATGGCCTATCTCAGTATTCCAGAAACTGCACAGGTAAGTGACCAGCTTTTACACTTCCTATGAATTTTTTCAAAGTAGAAAATAGTTTAATGTGAATGCTGATAAATTGTTAATTGTGAATGCTGATGATTGTATCATCTACAAAATTACTTTATTATGCACTCTCCTTGCCTTTGTGATCCTAAAGACTGTGATGATGGCAGGGAAAAGGAATAAACAACTCTTGCATCAGGAGAAAGTCTAACAAGAAGTCTCAGGAAAAACTATGGGAAGACTCTGTGCAGTTACTGTGCAGATTGCTGTTGAGGTCAATGAATAAAGTCAATGGCAAACTTTCCAATACTTATTTTTTCCAGATGAGATGTCACAAAATACAGACACCATGCATGACAATAATCAGGGTATCTACCTGAACCTCAACTCACACCCTTTTAAAGCCTCAAAACTTCAAAAGCCTGTTGATCATACTTCACACTTCTGAGACTTATTGTAGATTTGCATAATGGAAACCAAGATATCCTTTGACTCTTATAAAGATACTTACTATCTTTCCACTGGAAATTTTAGGTGGGCACTTGGACTTACAGCCTTCAGGCCAAAGTAAACCCAGAAACATTAACTATGACAGTAACTTCTTGGGCATCAAATTCTTCTGTGCCTCCCATCACAGTGAATGCTAAAATGAACAAAGACACAAACAGCTTCCCCAGTCCGATGATTGTGTATGCACAAGTTCTCCAAGGGTATCTCCCCATTATTGGAGCCAATGTGACTGCTTTCATTGAATCAAAGAGTGGAAAAACAGAAGTTTTAGAACTTTTGGACAATGGTGCAGGTAAATCACAAGACTTTATGAATTAGCCTATATTTTCATAACTCAGGATATGTTGAGGGTCTCTGTGGCATCATGGGGCAGTAAGACAAGTAGGTACCCAAGGAATGGAGGAACAGCAGGACCAGCAGGAAATTCTGGTATTTTTCAATAAATATCTTTATTAGGTAGAGCCAGATACTCACCAAAACAGAATATATATGTAGACATAAATAAACAGGAGAGAAATCCACCAAATCTTGGACCCTAGGGACGTCTTCATCATCTTCCTAATCTTCAGTATTCAGAATTCCTGAATACTGTTCTGACTTGGGGCTAGTGCTATCCATCTCTGTATCAAAGATCATATTTTCATCTTTCTTAGATTTTCTATGGTTACCTATTCTGGATTGTTGCAAGACAATGTTATCCAGTTTTCTTTGTTGTTGAGTTTGCTTTATGGCAGTCTCTACACTTTTGTCTGAATATTTGTATATGTTCTTCAGAAAGTCTTTGAGATCAGACATAGAAACATACTTTATTTTTTTCTGGAAGGTTAGAATGTTATTCACCATCACCTTGCAGAATCCATAGTGGCTTACTTGAGTCAGATAGGGATGTTCTAGATGGTCCAGTTTTTAGCACAGGGTTATGCCTTATAGTTTTCATCTGGTCCCTCAGTTTCCTATAAATATATATAGGACTGGAAGACAGCATTAATTTATCAACAGTGGCAGAAATATTTCTCTATTGTTGTCAACACTGTTTAAGCTCTTCCTTTGCTATTACCATTTCCTTTCCCTCATGCTGTAGTTTTCTACTGGTATTCATCACTTGATTTTTGAGTTTCTGGGCTTCTCCTTGCATGTTCAGCAGTTCAGAAATAGTCCACAAAGTCTTGGTAATGAAAGTTGCGCATTTTCTCAATTTTTGGTCATAATTGTAGATGAGAGTTTCAAGCTTCCCCATACTCTTCCATGTTCCTCACCATCATAAACAGACCTGAGCATGGGCCCAATGCAGACTGTGTTGGTGCTCTCCTCTTGTGTTCGGCTGTTGTCTCCAGGCTCTCTGCCTCTGTCATCTTACTCCACTCCATAGATTGGGGTCCTCTGGCTGTTCCTCCCCTCTATCAGCCTGGCTCACCTTCAGCTCCCTCACACTCACTCTGTCACCACCTCAGCAGGAAATCGTATCAGATAATTATTATTGTTTGTCACTCGACTTTCAGCCAATGTCTATCACACTTAAGTAGATCTCATTCAGGAGGTTGAGGACATCATCAAGAAAGTCTGCTCATAGAGGGTGAAGTACAAGCAGCCAGATGGGATCTAGTGATAGAACCTGGGCCCCTGGTTGGAAAAGGGAGAGAAACAAGAGTAACTCCTAACGGCTGGAAAACAAGGGAGAGTCTTGAGAGCCAAACCCTAGAGGAAGCAGGAGCTACCACAAGAGAGGAGGGCTCATCGCTAAGGCATCAGATATCAGTCCTTTGATAGTACAGTCTTCAACCAGAGTTGGAAAATTGTTCATAAGTGCAATTCAATACCTTCTTCAGGCATAACAATATCTACAAAACTGTTCCTTGACTTTTCTTTCCCTCTCCTCAAAACCATCTACAGTATATTAAACTTATCTGTATCTTGTTTGACTTCTTAGAATTTGACTACATGAAAATTTAGTTAATTGAAAAGTGGTTAGTTTGAAATCCTTTACCTAAAAAGGCACTGGTGATTAACAATGGCTTAGTACAGGCATTCTCAAATTTAATGTACAAGGGAATCATCTGAAGAGTTTGATAAAAGATGGAATGCTGAGACCCTTCCCAAGGTAGTATGAGAAATTTACATGTCTAAACTGGTGGTTAAAGGACCTCACTTTAATACCATCTGATTTAGAGGGGTTTTTATGTGGGGAGGGAGGGATACTGGGGATTGAATTTGTGGACATTTGTCCACTGAGCCACATCCTCAGCCCTATTTTGTATTTTGTGTAGACCCAGAGTCTCACTGACTTGCTTAGCTCCTCAACTTTTGCTGAGGCTTGTTTGAATTGGAGATCCACCTGCCTCAGCATCCCCAGCTACTGTGATTACAAACTGCGCCACAACCAGCCTGATTTATCATTTTAAACCATGGGAAATGTGTTCAGAAATTTTACAGGTGACACCAATGCCAGTGTTATCAAGTTTACTTACGATATGATATTCCTAAAATCCTCCAAGTTTTTTGTCTAATAACAGATGCGGTTTTCCTCCATCAGCCCAGAAAGTTAATGGATCAGGAGAACAAGGCTGGAGAAAAAAAGTGGAAGAATTGTTGAAGATAAAGTAAAACAAGAAATTGTAGTTGACTAGAGTGAGAATTAGATCCTATACGAAGTCACTCTTTTTTCCTAGTGAGGACCTGTTTTGATTTAAACACAGGAATGACATAATATGACTAGATAAATTAAGGTAAAATCAAAGCAAATGGCAGAGAAATGGTAAGAAGAGTACTATAAATTATATGTAAATTGATGGAGAGAATTATGAGGTATTTAAATATTTATTATACATACATAAATATAAATGTGTGTATATGTGTTATATGAATATGAAGATATCAGAATAACTCAACTATCAATTCAACAATATATTGAGCTGACAGAGCATAATGACAAGATTCTCCAGAAGGTCAAACCCTAAATATGAAGCCTGGTCTAGAGGAAATGTATAGAGGACAAAGCTTAATGTTTTAGAAAATACATGAATTTCCCTTTGTATTTACAATAATCATTTATTTTTTCATTTCTCTGATAAGGTGCTGATTCTTTCAAAGATGATGGGGTCTACTCCAGGTATTTTACATCCTACTCAGAAAATGGCAGATATAACTTGAAAGTGCGGGCTCACGGAGGAACAAACTCTGCCAGGCGAAGCTCACGGTATCCACTGAATAGGGCTGCGTATATACCTGGCTGGGTAGTAGATGGTGAGTAGCTCATGGTGTCTGAAATCCATGAACAGATTGAATAATATTTGGGATTTGATATAAGTAAGGCTTCAAACATCTTACAACTCAAAACGTAGCTTTTTTTCCCCAATTCTGGAATGAGGTTCTTGGCTAATTGCCTCCAAATTAATCTAAGCTTTGGAATAATGCCTGGCACCTAGTAAGTACTCAATAACTGTTAGCTGGTATTATGTTCCTTTGGGAAACCTTCGTGATACCAACAAAAATATGCCAAATTTTCAGCTTAGAACATGAAAACAAATCAATATGGTATAAGCCTAAGTATAAGCAGAATTTATCCTTCCAATTACATGTCCTGTTAAGAATGAACATTTATTTGTAATGGTGTTTTCTGTTTGTTTGCCTTAAAATAGATTTTATTTTAACAGTTAATATGCACATTATAGGAAACAAACAAACAAAAAAAAACATTATCCAGTCACAAGGAACTTAGGTGGACATGTCCTCCCAGGACCTACATGACATATACAGCATCCCCTTGTGTGTGATTGAGATAGTAGTGTGAATCATGCTTTTCTACACATCATAATATTCACCAGTTCAAAATCCCAAAGCTAATGGGTGTTTTTGATAACCAAGAATATACTACAGCAATACCTTCTGTTAGAACAAAATTATAATCCTGCCTTTCCTGGGGACAAAACTTTCACTGAAGGCAGAAATGGCAACAGGTCTCTAGATAGATGTATTGCCACAGTTACAACTAAAATAATGCATTCTCTAAATGCTCAATTTAAAGTGAGCCATGAAGCAACAGAATACACCAAGCATAATGTTTCTCAGAGGGTTCATTGTCAGACTTCTACTACTAAAATATTAGCAAGAAAGCGTGTTCCCAGTGAATCGAAGTATTTCTATAGTACAGCCAGAAGATGCACACACATCAGTAGTTCCCACCAAAATGTAGATCCTTGAGCACTTGCTCCCATCTTTACCTGTGTGCTTCCTTCTGCTCCTCTGCTGTCAGCCTAAGGAAGAAGTCCTGATATGCACTTCCCAAAGGTAAAACAATTGCATATCCAAGATGCATCTTTCCTAGCGATTATACCATAAAGATATTTACAAGTTGGTTAATTCACTAGTTCTACTTTTTGTGATACCCTGTCACCTCAGGCATTTAGAAAATTTAGATGTTATGAAATAAATTATGAACTTTGTAAACAATAAGCACAAGTACTTTACTAAACATGTATGTATAGATCTATGATTATGATCTAAAACAGACTTCCAGATATGGACATACTAGCAAAGAGTCTTTTCCCTCCCCCTTCCTCTTCTCCCTCTTTACCATTCCAGCGGCTAAGTTCAGGACTAACCCTAGGTCTAAGAGGTAGACTGACTAACGAAGGTCACTCCCAGAAAACAGTTCTTCCTAAAAACTAACAAAGGGATAATTATATAGAAATTATTTTGCTACTTCTAACGTAACTTCAGGCATTAGGATATATCCTTTAACACCCAGCAATGTTAACTAAGTTATACACCTAACAGTGGATAGACAACCTGAACTAATCTAAGGGGCACGGAAGGCTTCTTGCTCCATACTTTCCTCTCTCCACCCACCACCCAGTGAACAGTCAACACAATCCAAAATGTCAAGTTTAACAATTCCATTCTCCTAAATGGCAACATTCCTATGCAGTAACAAAAAATACTTAAAGATCATTACTTCAGTTCTCTACTTTTACCATTTGTCGTATACTTTTAAATATTCAGAAAGACTAGATGTTTCCAACAAAGTACTTAAGTTTCCCACTGTCCATACAGTAGAACTGAATAAACCACACACACTTACTTAACACAGGCTAGACTTTGAAGTAAAGAAACCAAAAAAAACAAAAACAAAAATAAAACACTGTTTTGTTTTGTTTTGTTTTGTTTTGTTTAAAGCCTAATTTGACAGGAACTTCCAAACAGTAACATTCTGGCCAACAACCCCTTTTCTTCTCATCTCTTATCATTCCAATGAATCAGATATACACATTGTAAAGCTTAGAGAAAATGCTAATAATTTCACTTCCTAAGGGGTTTTAAGAACAATCTTTCCTAACACAAAGTGTACTCAGAGTGTTAGTTAACTAATTGTACTTTCGTCATACACTGGAATATTTTGGTTAAGTCAAAAGAAAAAAATGTGTAAAGCAAGGCAATGATAAGCAGGAAGAGTGCTATCTTTGCTAGCTTTCCTTTGATAGTGGCTTCTCTTGTGACTTTTAGGGGATTTTTCCAAGAAAGTAGAGTACAAATTAATAATAAGTATTATTCCTTTGCACTTGCAGAATGGAGTGGTTGGTAGGAACTGTTGTTTCCCCACCAATATTTCAGCCTGAAGATAATTTGAAAAGTAAAGCAATACATTTTTAAGGCATATAGTGACTTCTTAAATAACATTATTCTCATTTACTACAGTCTTCATTCCAAAGTAATTTGTTAACCAGTTTTATCCTAAAGGATACTAAAAGATGAATTCTTCTACCAATTGGCACTTATGATTGTGTCATAGTAAAAGGCCTTAGTAAAAATTTGACTATACATATGAAAAAAATAAGGGGAGGAAACTAGTGCAATGAAGAAGGTGTTTTGCTTTCCCATGTGAAACTAGAGAATTTTTAATACAGGGGTAATTGAAGGGAACCCACCAAGACCTGAAAATGATGAGGATACTCAGACAATATTGGAGAATTTCAGCAGAACAGCATCTGGAGGTGCATTTGTGGTATCACAAGTCCCAAACACTCCCTTGCCTGATGTATTCCCTCCAAGTCAAATCACAGACCTTGATGCCACATCAGAGGGTGATCAGATCAAACTAACATGGACAGCACCAGGAGATGATTTTGATGTTGGAAAAGGTAAGCCTAAGGAATCATGTGTTATTGACTTAAGCGAAAAGTGCTCATTGCAAAAGCAAGGGTGTAAGGGTGGGTTAGGGGAGAATAGTTTTCAATTGAGAGCACACTGAACTTTTAATTTTATAATCTGGTACCTTTAATCAATCAAACATGAGATATTTTAACCTGGTTTTACTTCTCATGCAAAGGTAGTAGCATTTGGCAGAGTTTAAAAGTCAGAATTAAGGTTTCTTTAAAAATGAACAGTTACTAAAATGCATGTAACATTTTTCTTAGTTCAACAGTATATCATAAGAACAAGTGGAAGTCTCATTGATCTAAGAGAAAATTTTGATGACACACTTCAAGTTAACACTACCGACCTATTACCAAAAGAGGCCAACTCCAAGGAAACCTTTGTATTTAAACCAGGAAATGTCTCTGAAGAAAATGTAACCCACATATACATTGCCATTCAAAGTGTTGATAAAAGCAATTTGACATCAAAAGTATCCAACATTGCACAAGTGGCTTTGTTTATCCCTCAAGCAGATCCTGGTCCTGATGAAAGCCAACCAAATCCTAATCCTGGTGAAAGTCATCCTAATCAGAATTCTGGAGTAAATATTTCTACTATAGTGCTGTTAGTGGTGGGGTCTGTTGCAGTCGTTAGTATTATTTTAAGTATAACTATTTGTATCTTAACGAAGAGAAACTCTTCAAGAAGACCTACAACACCACTTTAAACAACTAAAATCATATAAGTAAAGGATATTTCTGAATTTTAAAATTCATCCTGTGTGATTATAGACTTCTAAAAGATACTTTTAAGAGGTCTGGAAAGGATACTCTGATTAAATATAAACATTCATGGATTTGTGAAAAACTACTAATACTAAAGTTTATTAGTTATATTCATTCATTAGTTGATTATACATAGTGAAGAAAAAAGACCTGTTTCATATTAATATCTGGTTGTTTATTATTTTTCTAATGCAAAACTTTCTGTAATAATATTTACAAATTTCATGAAGATGTTAAAATTGTCAACTTTGGTACTTAAAACACAACTGCCAAAAAGCGAATAAACCATATTTGTGGAAATTGACTGGCTTTGGTGCCACTGGTATAAACTGCTGGCATTATATTCACCTAAAAGCACTGCTACTGCTATGATCATAATTGTTGCAATTGATGAAATACGGAAGGTACCCATAAAAAAAAATCAGATACCCTCTGTTGAACCACAGTTCTTCCTCATTTCAGTTCAATATAAACACATTTCTTTTCCCTTAAAAGTCATACCTTCCCATGCATTTTTTCTTTCACCATAGGAATTATTGAAGCTACCATCTATTGACTGTTCTCAGAGATAGAAAATAAAATTAATTAAAAATATTTTCATTCATCACTCAGAGTCACAACCTAGGAGATGAAATCATAATGATGAATAAGACCAATGGAGGTGACAATGTGTATTGACAAGAGCAGGTTCACATATTCACAAGCTTATCATGAGTCCGAGTTTACAAGAATAGCTTCCTTTTCTTCCAACTGATGCTTTTCTCACTTTGCACAGTGAGTTATACTGCCATGATTCAGCCAACAGAGGAACTGGAGAGAAACTAAAGCATATACACTCATTTATATCCTTATCTTATGTACCTTTGGCAGGAATTGTTTGCTGATATGAAAGTAAACTAAAATGAAAGTCATATAAGCTGAGTCCAGGGGTCACTTCTAACCATCTCTCAGCACGGACTAGACTTTTAACCTGGCATAATTTATTTGGTCTGATTAGCAAGGTTGACAAAAAAAGGGCCTGTGGTTTAAATTGGAAGTTATAAAAGATCAAGGGAGGAGAGGATAAGCAGAGACGTTACTGAGAGGATTTGATTTGTTCTAATGGCATTCAGCAGAAATGAGTTGTGCAGCAGGGTCTTTGGTCAGCTTTTTCACTCCTGTGAATAAAGGACCCGGCCAGAAGAACTGTAGGAGAGCCAAAGTTTATTTAAGGGTTCAAGGTTTCAGAGTTCTCAGTCCATTGATGCAGGCTCCATTCCTGGGGGCTCCAGGTGAGGTTGAACATCATGGCAGAGCATGTGGCAGAGGGAAGCAGCTCACATGATGATCAGGAACCAGGGAGAGAAGTCTCCACTTGCTAGATACAAATATATACCCCAAAGTCATTCCCCCAATTCCCACCTTCTTCACCCTCACCCTATCTCTTCAGTTACCACTCAGTTAATCCCTACCAGGGGATTAATTCACTGAGTTAAGACTCTCACAACCCAATCATTTCTCCTCTGAACCTTCTTGCACTGTCTCACATGTGAGCTTTTGGGGAACACCTCACATCCAAACCATAACAGGAATTGTGCTGTTGAGGAAGAAGGGCCATTGCACTGTTAGTTCTTCTAGCAGGTCAGCACCTGTTCAACCAGCACTAATGGCTAGGGAGATCTAAGTCAAAGTGGAGAAAATGTAGGAAAGGGGTGTTAGACACCTGGACTTTTACCAAGAGGGCAATGAAGGCCTGAGATTCTGTGTTGGCAATAGTGATACTGTGCAATAGTCAGAATTTCCCTGTGCCCTTCCCACCCAGTCACCCCATAGCTCTGAAGTCAAAGTCTATCAGAATGGTTATTTCCCTTTCTGATGCTTCAGTACAATAACTAGGCTCAGGTTGGTCCCTGTACTGGACTATTCCCTCCAAGATCAGACTCTGACTGAGTTCTATTACTAGATCTGCAGAAGTAGCTATTTGTGAAGTAGTAAGAATAAGAAAACTAAATGATTGTTTTTATTGTAGTCAGGACAGGCTACATAATTCATGTTTCCCAGTACAAAATGAAAATGAGAGGAATCTGTTTAAAAAAAATTATTGAGGATTTCAAGACAACAGCGAAATTTCAAGCAATGATAAAAACAATGAAACCAAGTTCAGAGCCTACTGAGCACAGAGCTCTGAACAACTACATGGATCCCACACCCTCAAAGCCAGCCCTACCTATGCTGCAGGAAAACCAGCAATAGCACCAGTTGTGTAGAATCTCTTCATGGTTCATTAAAGTCACAAAGCACCCTTCATGGTCTCTTAGTAGGTCTTGTTAACCAAGAAAATTTATCAGATTTGGGTAGGGACTCATAGGCCCATCAGCTCTGATTAGGAATCTAAAAATGGAAAATAAATCTAGGTTTCCCAGTAAGGAAGAGAGTTAACCCCATGTGGGAAAGAAGAGTTTCTGTACCAACCTCAGTGAATCAGTTATCTGAAGGGTTCCTGAATAGAAAAACCCTGTAGCAGCAGTCATCCAAGTGGATGATGCTCTGGAGTTGGCCAGTCACAGTATCACAAGCTAAACACCTGCATTCAGAGTTCTGCCCAAGCCTCTTGATTTTTTCCATTTGCAGTCACTAGACTTGAAGAATTACCAGAAAATGAACCTCCTATTTAAACCCAGTCAACCAACAGAACATGTAGAAAATATGATTATTGTTTGAAGCTACTAACTTTTGGGATAATTTAGTCCACAACACTTGATTTGCAAAACAGCGGATTCCTGTTATCAGTCCAGATTCCACTGGGAAAACAGACCCAGTATGAATGCCACAGAACATGGAACTTCTCATCATTTCTACCCCAGAATCATACAGTTTCTGGCAGAACCAGTTTCAATATATCCAACTTGCCTTAGGAATCCTGGCCACTATAATCACAGCAGTATGGGACTGTGCCAAATGATGGAAGAGCAAGGAATATTCTAAAGTGGTAGTGAGTGGTCCTTGTCCTCAGCCTAATAATTTACAAAAGCAGAAAGCCGGCAGCTCAGAGCTCTTATGAGGTGGTGACACTGACTCCACACTGGTGGCACTGATTATAGGCTTCTGGCCCAACCCCTTTTTGAGCTGCAGAGCCCTGGGGCCTAGTCTATGTATTCACTTTAATCTCAGGTTTGTAAATCTTTTGTAAAGCTTGTTTGTTGGCTCAGTAAGGAGCCCAAGTAAAAACAATTTCAGAATAAGTGAAGTTGCCATTTTCATGCATCTTCTAACTGATAGATGTATTTTTGAGATTGAATAGGGAGGAAGAGTTGTCCCTTGACTTATCCCCCACCCAATCACAACAATGAAAAAGTCTAGAAAGATCTTTGAAGACAAATGAGATTTTCCAAGAGTGTGAGGTCACAGGCAGAAAAGGAAGCAACAATGAAGGAGCAAGTGATGGTTCTAATTAATGTTGAGATATGGTCATTGAATTTATCAACACAAAGTGATTAGTAATCTTAATAAATGTAATAATGTAATAATAAAATGTAATAATAAAATAATAAAATGTAATAATAAAAGAAATAATGGAGATAGTAAACAAAGATTCTTTCAGAATCTTGACTGTGAATACAGTATAGAGAATGGAAATTAGAAGAACTAGTACATTTAAAGACAAGAGAAGCTTTATATGTAGAGCAATTTTAAATTCTACTATAAATATTATAGAAGTATTTTATATTTTAAACTCTATACATATAAAACTGACATGATTTTTTTTTTAATTTAAAAGAAGACTGGATTCAGACTTACAGTATTGTGATCTGTGAATCTTGGATAATAGTACTTACCTCCAAGAATTGTGTGGAATCCATTAAAGAATGAGAGGAATTTGGGTCCTATTTCTATATGCAGTTATTGCTCAATTCATGGCAAGTTCTCATGTTAAGAACTTTTGTCTTGCTAACTGTGAAGTTCAGGGATCCTAGCATTAAGGACTATTTGCCCATCAATCACTCAACTGACATATTGATTCCTGCTATTTACTAGAGACTCAGCACTAAGTGCTGTGGTAGAGAAGGGAATGAAAACAGCCTCAGAATAGAAGAAAAAAATTAAAAATCATGTATCTAATAAGGGCTAATATCAAAATATGTCAGAAGCTTAAACCTCTCAGAGTAATAATAATAACAATTTTGATTTGAAGTGGGCAAGTGATCTGATTAGTTATTTCTCAAAAGAACAATGACTGATTGTCATATGAAACAAAACAGAACAAAACAAAACCAAAAAAAAAAAAAAAATCCCACAAGCTGAATACCTGCAGGAAAAGGGAGAAGCAATTAAAGACTGGGGCCATACATCCCAACTCCTCTCCTACTTCAGGCCTCTAGAGACATAAATTTGCCTGATTTACAGAGAGAACTTCAGCTCAAATAAAGGAGAAGTTTATTTGACAACTGACAAATAAATGGAAGTTTAGAAATGAATAGGCAGGGAGGTTTCAAGATGGCGGACTAGGGGGTGGCTGCATTTCACGTTGCTCCAGGATGCAAGATTCAAAAGAGGAGATAGTGAGAGACTTGGGACCAACTCAAAGCCGCCGGGGGAGTCCCTCCCATTGGGGAGGCATCCGGGATGGGGTGCCCCAGAACGCAGGGAACTTTGTGGAGTAGAGTTGCTCGGCGAGACGCCCCTCCCCCTGGAGCCCCAGTGGTTGCTCTGAGTCCAAGCGCTGTGCTGAGCCGCCTCCTCTACGATGATCCCAGTTGTCCGTGTTTACCGCTCCAGCGGGGGGAGGGGCGTCTCGCCGAGCAACTCTACTTCACAAAGTTCCCTGCGTTCAGGGGCTACCGCCCCATCCTGGACGCCTCCCCAATGGGAGAGACTCCCCCAGCGGCTTTGAGTTGGTCCCAAGTCTCTCACTATCTCCTCTTTTGAATCTTGTGTCCTGGAGCAATGTGAAATGCAGCCGCCCTCTAGTCCGCCATCTTGAAAAACCCCCAGGTTAGACTTCTTGACAAGTCCTTTTCTACATCCCCAGTCCTCCCCTTTTGTCCTTCACCCCCTATCTCTGATACCCAGAATGACATCTTCCCTTAGGTTGGACCTTTTTACCTCTCTTTCCACTTGTGTTTCCATATAATCATAACCCTTGTCAAGAACTACCACATCATACAACTGTAAAGGGTTCAATAACCCCTTAGATGAATCACATCCTTAGAGTTTTACAGTTCACAGTCTCTGCATTCTCATGTGGTAACCCTCCCCTTAGAACTTACATATGAAAAAATACATATTTTTAGCTAAATACTAATCTATAAAGCATGAAGTTGTTCTAAATCAAGAGCATTTTAGTTAACTGCTTCTATTAAGTAATATGAGTTATTTGGTTCATTTTTCAGTGCCCTATTTTCTTTAATAATCTATGTGATAATCATCACAGTAGTTCCTGGTATATTTGTCCCTGTTAGGAACATAAGTCAAGTCCTAAACAGCTATCTGTTGTCAACTAAGTTTAAGAAATAAGGGTGTGCCTTTTTACAAGATGTTTTAAGGACCTATGGAAAAGGTTGAACAGTAGGAGTTTGTGGCATGAATGCAGATCCATAACTTACTCCATAATATGAAATTGTAGTTTGACTTGTAAATAGCATCTATCAAAACATTATAGTTTTCTCCAGACATTCATCCATGCACAGTCTGTCAAATGTAGACCCATAGACCTTTGACTAAGCATCCTTCCTAGGAGCAAAACCAGGTTTTCCAGATTCTGGAGAATCTTATGTCAGGAATAATGCTCACAAAGAAAAGCCCACTATTGAGTGTTTCTATACTCAACATCTTCACCACAGCTGTGATGAACATTACATACATAAATATGTGCAATTTTAACCAAACCTAGATATGTGGGTATAGAAATATGATTTAGCAAGCTATTTGAATGGAAGTTTATCAATTTTGTGAGAAAAGAGTGCAATTCTAAAAATTCATTCCCTGCATCCATACTTTCTTCTGGATTTCCTTCTGAACAGTAAAAGAAATACATTTCACCCCACAGTCACTCAAACCAGATTTGAAGACTCCATCTATTGACCCTTCAATTTCCTCACCCTTTACAGAACAAGTCCAGTCTGACATGTCTCCTTAACTCTTATCTCTTGATCCCACTTCAGTGACACTGCCATAATTTCTCTCTAATACTGGAAAATATGGTCCCTACCTGGTCTCTGTCTTCAGCCATGTCCCAAGTTCAACCCATACTAATCTGAGGAAAACTACCAAGCTCCTGCATGGACTTCTGGATAATATCTAATTACATTGATATGTCTTTGTGGCAGAGACATTGTCTGTTTTATTTATCACATTTTGCACAGTAAGCATTCAAATATTTGTCAAATAAATGAGCAGTGTACTCATCATCATTAGGGATTTGCTTCTACTTCTTCATTCCTCACTGTAATAGTCCCACTGGTACCATGCCTGCAATTAATCAAAGACTTTCAATTCCTCCAAAAGTCCACACTGTTTTACATCTCTGGATTTTTTTCAGGAACATCACATTCTCCTCTTCCATCTGGAATTCTAACCATCTTCAGTCTCCTTTTCTATCATTTGACCAAATGTCCTTTTAAAATGTCAGTCCTGGCCTACCCACACAGAGGAGAGGAGAGCACCTGCGCTGTGGTCCCTGTGGCTCCCCAGGCCAGCCTCCATCTTGGAACACTGCAGCAGCCACTGCCATAGCTCCCCCCACCATGTGGTAGCCTCTACCTTAGGACAACAGACTGGGCCTGGAAGCAACTGCTGCCACAACACCACCCACCACATTGTTGTAGGTTGTCCAACACCACTGCATGACCTGACCTCACAGTCCCATCTCTGAAAGCAGTCACCTCCATCCAAGGTCACTTCTGCCACCATCTTGGGTTACCTCTGCTGCCGCCACTGCTGTCTTTAGTTGGGGAAGTTTCCATTATGGGACACCAGCCAGAGACTAGAAACCCAATATCAAGGTACCTACAGGTTAGCTTCCACCTCCACCACCAACTAGAGACATGGCCACTTCCATCTAGGGACACCAGCTAGGACCTGGAAGACCATTCCCAGGTCCCTACAGGCTTGGTTACACTTGAGCATCCCTTTCTCTCTTCTCTCCTGCTAACAGTCAACTTCTACTGATTCCTCTTTTACTCTTGCTGTGATCTAATACTTCCATATTCTCACCTCCTATCTCATAAACATCACACCCTACACTCCCCATTCTCTTTTTGTCCATCATTAGAAACTGTAAACACTATTGCAAACCTACTGTTTACACTATAGATAATAATCAAAACATCAATTCTGTTTATTGTGACAAAACTCTAAATGTATTAATAGGGACTAATTGATTTAAAGCTGCTTATAGTTTGCATTGGGTACTGTTAATACTGATCTCCCTTAAAAGTGAAGTAATGGAAACCTGCAGGGACAGTATAACTCTATGGGGCAGAATCTTAATACCTCAGATCTACACCACTAGAGGGGAAGAAATGTGAGCAACAAGAAGAAACAACAGACATCTGGGCCAAGATGGCGGACTAGAGGGCAGCTGCATTTCACGCTGCTCCAGAACGCAAGACTCAAAAGAGGAGTTAGTGAGAGACTTGGGACCAACTCAAAGCTGCCGGGTGAGTCTCTCCTGTTGGGGAGGCGTCCCGAATGGGGCGGTAGCCCCGGAACGCAGGGAATTTGTGAAGTGGAGTTGCTCGGCGAGACGCCCCTCCCCCCGCTGGAGCGGTAAACACGGACAACTGGGATCATCATAGAGGAGGCGGCTCAGCACAGCGCTTGGACTCGAGCAGCTGCTGGGGCTCCGGGCGGCTGCCTGGGGAGGAGCTGCGTGGCAAGCTGTTTCGACCCAGAACGACCGCTTCTGAACACCGGGGGGTTGCCCGGAGGAGGAGGAGAGGCCTGGCGGGTCACTTTGTCTAGGAGTGACTGCATCAGAGCCACGGGCGGTTGCCAGAGGAGGAGCTGCGTGGTGAGCTGTTTGAACTCAGAGTGAGCGCTCCTGAACACCGGGGGACTGCCCGGAGGAAGAGGAGGAGCGCGGTGGGACGCTTCGTCTAGGAGTGACTGCATCAGAGCCACAGGCGGTTGCCAGAGGAGGAGCTGCGTGGTGAACTGTTTGAACTCAGAGCGAGCGCTCCTGAGCGCTGGGAGGTTGCCCGGAGGAGGAGGAGGAGCGAGGCGTGTTGCTTGACCTGGGAGTGACTGTATCAGAGCCGCGGGTGGTTGCCGGAGGAGGAGCTGCGTGGTGAGCTGTTTGAACTCGGAGTAGCTGCTCCAGAACACTGGTGGCCTGCCTGGAGGAGGAGAGCGGTGGGACGCTTGGTCTGGGAGTGACTGCATCAGAACCACAGGCGGTTGCCAGAGGAGGAGGCAAGTGGTGAGTTGATTGGACTAAAAGCGACCGCTCCTGAACACCGGTGGCCTGCCTGGAGGAGGAGCGTGGTGAGTCACTTGGTCTCGGAGACACCGCTCCTGAACACCTGGGGGGCTACCCCAAGGAGGAGGAGGAGGAACAGGGCGGGTCACTTGGACTTGGAGTGACTGCCTAGGGCTACGGGTGGTTGGCGGGAGGGGGAGACCCGAAGTGAGTTGTTTGGACTCCTAGTGACTGCGTCGGAAACCGGGCGGCTGCCCGGAGGAGGAGGTGTGTGGCGGGTCTCTGGGTCTTGGAGCTATTGTACGGGGCTCCAGGTGGTGGCTCAGGGGAGGGGCTGCATAGCCAGGCGATAAGGTGCAGAGCAGGGTCCCAGGAGCTAGGTGGCTTCTTGCTGGAAGAGCCACACAGAGACACGCCTAGGGGCGGAGCGAAGTTTCCAGGGCGGCGGGCAGATTCTCTGAGAGAGGCAGCCTAAGGAGACTCGCCTGCGAAGGGTGAGGCTCGCAGGCCCAGGACGTAGGTCCGGGCCCCTGGGATCGTTGCAGAGGAAGACAGCCCAGCCCAGGTGGTAGTTGTAGATTGAGGGGAACCTCTAGGAGGGCAACTGACCAGTGAGACGTCCCCACCGAGTGAATCTCCCCGGCCGGGGGAGGTTTTCCCACAGGGACAGTAAAACCAGAGACACAGGCACAAACAGGCCTTGCCTCAGCCCGCAGTCTAGTTCCCCATTGGATGACCATTGGTCAACAAGTGGAGGCACCTCCGCCCACTAGCAGGGAATATACGCCACCTGAGGGTTACCACCTCTAGAGAGGCAGCTTCTTCGTGGAGCTCTGCATTATCAACCTCCTCCAAGACTTCAGGCTACTGAAGGATAAGAGGGGATATACTAGCAATCTTCAGGGACATTATAAGTTGATAGAGGAAATCTGCAATATCTTAATGACCCACTGATTCCTGAACAATATGAGAAAACAAGGGAAGAAAATGCCCCAAACAAATCTAGATGTTACATCAATAAAATCCAATGACAGCATGGCAGAAGAAATGACAGAAAGGGAGTTCAGAATGTACATAATTAAAATGATTAGGGAAGCAAACGATGAGATGAAAGAGCAAATGCAGGCATTGAACGATCGCACCAATCGACAGTTAACAGAGCAAATTCAGGAAGCAAAAGATCATTTCAATAAAGAGTTAGAGATATTGAAAAAAAACCAAACAGAAATCCTTGAAATGAAGGAAACAATAAACCAAATTAAGAACTCCATAGAAAGCATAACCAATAGGATAGAACAGCTGGAAGACAGAACTTCAGATATTGAAGACAAAATATTTAACCTTGAAAACAAAGTTGAACAAACAGAGAAGATGGTGAGAAATCATGAATAGAATCTCCAAGAACTATGGGATATCATGAAAAGTCCAAATTTGAGAATTATTGGGATTGAGGAAGGCTTAGAGAAACAAACCAAAGGAATGAACAATCTATTTGAAGAAATAATATCAGAAAATTTCCCAAATCTGAAGAATGAAATGGAAAATAAGTTCAAGAGGCTTATAGGACTCCAAATACACAAAATTACAACAGACCCACACCAAGGCACATTATAATGAAAATACCTAACATACAAAATAAAGACAGAATTTTAAAGGCTGTGAGAGAAAAGAACCAAATTACATTCAGGGGGAAGCCAATACGGATATCAGCAGATTTTTCAATCCAGTCCCTAAAAGCTAGAAGGGCCTGGAACAACATTTTTCAAGCTCTGAAAGAAATGGATGCCAACCAAGAATCTTATACCCAGCAAAACTTACCTTCAAATTTGACGATGAAATAAGATCATTCCATGATAAACAAAAGCTAAAAGAATTTACAAAAAGAAAGCCAGCATTACAGAACATTCTCAGCAAAATATTTCATGAGGAAGAGATAAAAACAAAGAAGCAAATCAGCAAAGGGAGGAATTATCCTAAAGGAACTGTCAAATAAAGGAGGAACCAAGATGTGTCAAAAATTTTAAATATGAACCAAATGACTGGGAATACAAATCATATCTCAATAATAACCCTGAATGTTAATGGCCTGAATTCATCAATCAAAAGACATAGACTGGCAGATTGGATTAAAAAGAAAGATCCAACAATATGTTGCCTGCAAGAGACTCACTTCATAGAAAGAGATACCCATAGACTAAAGGTGAAAGGATGGGGAAAAACATACCATACACATGGACTCAGCAAAAAAGCTGGAGTATCCATACTCATTTCAGATAATGTGGACTTCAAGCCAATGTTAGTTAGAAGGGATAAAGAAGGACATTTCATACTGCTTAAGGGAAGCATAAATCAGCAAGATATAACAATCATAAACATCTATGCCCCAAACAGTGGCTCATCCATGTATGTTAAACAAATCCTTCTCAATTTTAAAAACCAAATAGACCATAACACAATAATACTAGGTGATTTTAACACACCTCTTTCACCACTGGACAGATCTTCCAAACAAAAATTGAACAAACAAACCATAGATCTTAATAACACAATCAATAATTTAGACTTAACAGACATTTATAGAATATACCATCCAACCAAGAGCGAATACACTTTCTTCTCAGCAGCACATGGATCCTTCTCTAAAATAGACCATATATTATGCCACAAAGCTAATGTCGGCAAATACAAGAAGATAGAGACTCTACCTTGTATACTATCAGATCATAATGGATTGAAGTTACAAATTAATGAAAGAGTAAAAAACAGAAACTACTCCAACACCTGGAGATTAAACAATATGCTACTATATGATGAATGGATAACAGAAGATATTAGGAAGGAAATTAAAAAATTCTTAGAGGTAAATGAGAACAAAGAAACATCATATCAAAATCTCTGGGACACTATGAAAGCAGTACTTAGAGGAAGATTTATTTCATGGAGCGCATTTAATAAAAGAAGTAAAACTCAAAAAATAAATGACCTAACACTACAGCTCAAAGCCCTAGAAAAAGAAGAACAGACTAACACCAAAAGTAGTAGAAGACAGGAAATAGTTAAACTGAGAGCTGAAATCAACGAAATTGAAACGAAAGAAACAATACAAAAAATCAACAAAATAAATAGTTGGTTCTTTGAAAAAATAAACAAAATTGATAAACCTTTAGCCACACTAACAAAGAGAAGACGAGAGAAAACCCAAATCACTAAAATTCGGAGTGAACAAGGAAATATCACAACAGACACGACTGAAATACAAAACATAATTAGAAGCTATTTTGAAAATCTATACTCCAACAAAATAGAAAATTTCGAAGACATCAACAGGTTTCTAGAGACATATGAATTGTCTAAACTGAATGAGGAGGGCATACACAATTTAAATAGACCAATTTCAAGTAATGAAATAGAAGAAGTCATCAAAAGCCTTCCAACAAAGAAAAGTCCAGGACCAGATGGGTTCTCAGCCGAGTTCTACAAAACTTTTAAAGAAGAACTCATTCCAATACTTCTCAAAGTACTCCATAAAATAGAAGAGTAGGGAACTCTCCCAAACTCATTCTATGAAGCCAATATTACCCTGATTCCTAAACCAGACAGAGACACATCGAGGAAAGAAAATTTCAGACCAATATCCTTAATGAACATTGACGCAAAAATTCTCAACAAAATTTTAGCAAATCGCATACAAAAACATATTAAAAAGATAGTGCACCATGATCAAGTGGGTTTCATCCCAGGGATGCAAGGTTGCTTCAACATCAGGAAATCAATAAATGTCATTCACCATATCAATAGACTTAAAGTCAAGAATCACATGATTATTTTGATAGATGCAGAAAAAGCATTTGATAAAATACAGCACCCCTTCATGCTCAAAACACTAGAAAAAATAGGGATAGTGGGAACATTCCTTAACATTGTAAAGGCCATCTATGCTAAACCCACGGCTAATATCATTCTAAATGGTGAAAAACTGAAAGCATTCCCTCTAAAAACTGGAACAAGGCAGGGATGCCCTCTTTCACCACTTCTATTCAATATAGTCCTTGAAACTCTAGCCAGAGCAATTAGACAGACCAAAAAATTAAAGGGATACGAATAGGAAAAGAAGAACTCAAACTATCCCTATTTGCTGATGATATGATGGTATACTTAGAGGAACCAGGAAATTCCACCAGAAAACTTTTAGATCTCATAAGTGAATTCAGTAAAGTAGCGGGATATAAGATCAATGCACATAAATCTAAGGCATTTCTATACATAAGCAATGAATCTTCAGAAAGAGAAATTAGGAAAACTACCCCATTCACAATAGCTTCGAAAAAAATAAAGTATTTGGGAATCAATCTCACAAAAGAGGTGAAAGACCTCTATAATGAGAACTACAGAACACTAAAGAAAGAAATTCAAGAAAACCTCAGAAGATGGAAAGATCTCCCATGTTCTTGGATAGGAAGAATTAATATTGTCAAAATGGCCATACTACCAAAAGTGCTATACAGATTCAATGCAATTCCAATTAAAATCCCAATGATGTACCTTACAGAAATAGAGCAAGCAATTATGAAATTCATCTGGAAGAATAAAAAACCCAGAATAGCTAAAGCAATCCTTGGCAGAAAGAGTGAAGCAGGGGGGTATCGCAATACCAGATCTTCAACTCTACTACAAAGCAATAGAAACAAAAATGGCATGGTATTGGTACCAAAATAGAAAGGTGGATCAATGGTACAGAATAGAGGACACGGACACAAACCCAAATAAATACAATTTTCTCATACTAGACAAAGGGGCCAAAAATATGCAATGGAGAAAAGATAGCCTCTTCAACAAATGGTGCTGGGAGAATTGGAAATCCATATGCAACAGAATGAAACTAAACCCATATCTCTCACCATGCACGAAACTAAACTCAAAATGGATTAAGGATCTCGGAATCAGACCAGAGACCTTGCATCTTATAGAAGAAAAAGTAGGTCCAGATCTTCAACATGTCGACTTAGGACCAGACTTCCTCAACAGGACTCCCATAGCACAAGAAATAAAAGCAAGAATTAATAACTGGGATAGATTCAAACTAAAAAGCTTTCTCTCAGCAAAGGAAACTATCAGCAATGCGAAGAAAGAGCCTACAGAGTGGGAGAAAATCTTTGCCAATCATACTTCAGATAGAGCGCTAATCTCCAGAATCTATAAAGAACTCAAAAAACTCTACACCAAGAATGTAAATAATCCAACTGACAAATGGGCTAAGGAAATGAATAAACACTTCACAGAAGAAGATATACAAGCAATCAACAAACATATGGAAAAATGTTCAACATCTCTAGTAATAAGAGAAATGCAAATCAAAACCACCCTAAGATTCCATCTCACCCCAATTAGAATGGCGATTATCAAGAATACAAACAACAACAGGTGTTGGCGAGGATGTGGGGAGAAAGGTACAGTCTTACATTGCTGGTGGGGCTGCAAATTAGTGCAGCCACTCTGGAAAGAAGTGTGGAGATTCCTTGGAAAACTTTGAATGGAACCACCATTTGACCCAGCTATCCCACTCCTTGGCCTATACCCAAAGGACTTAAAATCAGCATATTACAGAGATACAGCCACATCAATGTTCATAGCTGCTCAGTTCACAATAGCCAGATTGTGGAACCAACCTAGATGTCCTTCAATTGATGAATGGATAAAGAAAATGTGGTATATATACAATGGAATATTACTCAGCCATAAAGAATGATAAAATTATGGCATTTGCAGGCAAATGGATGAAACTGGAGAATATCATGCTAAGTGAGATAAGCCAGTCTCAAAAAACCAAAGGAAGAATGATATCGCTAATAAGTGGATGATGACACATAATGGGGGGTGGGAAGGGTTAGTGTTGGGGTCGGAGTTGGGTTTAGGGAGGGGGGCAGGAATGGAGGAAGGATGGACTGTATAGATGGAGGGGAAGGGTGGGAGGGGAGGGGGGGAAGGGAAAAAATGGCAGAATGAATCAAACAACATTACCCTATGTAAATTTATGATTACACAAATGGTATGCATTTATGCCATGTACAGACAGAGAAACAACATGTATCCCATTTGTTTAAAATAAAAAAAAAATAAAATAAAATAAAATAAAAAAAAGAAGAAACAACAGAAAAGTGCCCCAAATAAACAAGATTCCATAATAAAATAATTCATTAACAGCACAGTAGAAGGAACATCAGAGAAGGAGTTCAGAATGTACATAATTAAAATGATCTGGAAAGTAAAGGATGATATAAGAGAGCAAATGCAGGCAACAAAAAATTACTTCAATAAAGAGTTACAAGAGCAAATGCCAGAAGCAAAAGATTATTTTAATAAAGAGATAGAGATACTGGGAAAAAAAAAAACAGAAATACTTGAAATGAAGAAATAGAACAAATTAAAAACTCAATAGAAAGTATCATCAACAGACTAGATCACATGGAAGACAGAACCCCAGACAATAAAGACAAAAAATATAAACTTGAAAATAAAGTTGACCACACAGTGAAGATGGTAAGGAACCATGAACAGAACCTCCAAGAAATATGGGATGACATGAAAAGAATAAATTTAAGCATTATCAGGACAGAGGAAGGCCTAGAGACACAAACCAAAGGAATGCACAATCTTTTCAGTGAAATAATACCAGAAAATTTCCCAAACCTGAAGAATGAAATGGAAAATCAAATATAAGAGGATTATAGGACACCAAATGTACAAAATTACAACAGATTCACACCAAGGCACATTACAATGAAAATGCCTAGCATACAAAATATATAATCTTAAAGGTCACAAGAGAGAAGTATCAGATTACATATAGGGGGAAACCAATTTGGATCTTAGTGGATTTCTCAACCCAGACCCTCAAAGCTAGGATGTCTTGGAACAACATATATCAAGCTCTGAATGATAATGGATGCCAACCAAGAATCTTACATCCAGCAAAATTAAGTCTCAGATTTGATGATGAGATTAAAACCCTTCTATGAGAAACAAGTTAAAAGAACTTACCACTAGAAAGCCTGCATTACAGAACATTCTCAGCAAAATATTCCCTGAGGAAGAAATGAAAAAAAAAAAAAAAAAAAACCCAAAAAGAAAAAAACAATGAAAGACAGCAAATGGAGGAACTACACTAACGGAAAAGCCAATCAAAGGAAATGCCAAACCAAGTTAAAAACCAAACATAAACCAAAATGACTGGGAATACAAATAATATCTCACTAATAATCCTAAATGTTAACAGTCTAAACTGATTAATCAAAAGAAGTAGATGCAGGAAGTCATCCATGTCTCATATGAGACCTGAGTGTATTTCAATCCATTAACCAAAAATATCTGATCTCAGGAACTCATAGTTCCTGATGAGTATTTGAGAATGCCTGAGTCACATGGTTATCCTGCTTTAGCTCACCACTGAAGTTCAAATACAAGCATCAGATGGCTTGCTTACCTCCACACCCCATCCTGTTTTTCTGGAAGAAGTTCCTACTGGTCCCCTTTGATCTGTACCACTATAAATAAAGCAAGTGTGGGCTCTTTCCTTTGTTAGAGTCAGACCCTTCTGGATGGCTCAATTGGTCACACCCCTGTTCTTAAGATAATTTTGCCTCTGTTTTTATTTCTGATGAATAAATTTCATAGCTTTTATTTTGCAGCCAGCCCATCCCTTGAACAGGAACTCTTTCCCTCACCCACAGAGGACATGTGGCAAAACATAGACTGGCAGATTGAATTTTTTATAAGACCCAACAATATACTAATTTTAAGACACCCATCTCATAGGAAAAGACATTCACAGACTGAAAGTGAAAGGATGGGAAAAAACATATCTCTCTCATGGTCTGCATAAAAAATCAGGGGTTTCCATCCTCATATCAGATAAAGTGAACTTCAAGTCAAAGTTAGAAGAGATAAAGAAGGACATTTCATGCTGTTTAAGGGAATTATACATCAATAAAACATAATAATCATAAATATTTATGCACCAAACAATGGACCATCTACGTATATCAAACAAACCTGTCTCGATTTCAGGAATCAAAGAGACCATAACACAATAATATTGAATGATTTTAAAACACTTCTTAACCACTGGATAGATCTTCCAAACAAAAACTAAACAAAGAAACTATAGAACTCAATAATGCAATCAATAACAGACCTAAAAGACATATATGGAATATTCCATCCATCAACCAACAAATACACTTTTTTCTCAGCAGAACATGGATCCTTCTCTAAAATATGTTATGCCACAAGTAACTCTTAGCAAATGCAAAAAGAAGAGACACTACCTTGCATTCTATCAGATCATAATGTAATGAAATTAGAAATCAATAATAAAATAAAAAACAGAAACTACTCCAATACCTGGAGACTAAATAATATGCTATTGAATGATGCATGGATAACACAAGACATCAAGGAGGAGATTGAAAATTTTCTTAGAGGTAAATGAGAATGGCAATATGTTACACCACCTACAATTCCCCTCAGTGCTTGACAAGGATTCCGCTGAGTAATAAAGGTGTTTTCAAAGTCTCATCGTACTGGGAATTCGGTTGCAGACTTTCCTTCCTTGCTTGCTTAATATGTGTAGGTTTACTATTAATATTTTATGTGTTTTCCCTGAAAACAGGGGTCTTAACAGAACGAGGATTAAAACATAAAAACCAGACTTCTAATGGAACAGTGATTTCAGATTTAGTCATTTGTAAAGAAACTTTGAGTAACCAAGAATGTCATGAGAAAATATAAAAATAGATTCTAGGTGCCAATTCCCTGTTGACTACTCTCAGATGACCTGAAGTATGTAGGCAAATAACTTCAACCCCATCAGGAATGATTAGCAGGAACAGAAGAAATAAAGAAAATAGAGTTCCTACAGTTAAAACACCTTATGACTATGCTTATTTAATCAATGGAAAGCTATGACATCCTTACAGAGGGATGCCTCTTAAGCCCCTGGATTTAGACTCTCCTTTATCTCCCATGGGATATTTAGGTGTAAAATCAGGACATCTTATAATCTGATTTGAAAGTATACATACAAGAGTGCAAGATATTCCATTTCTTAAAGATTAGGATTTACTAACTGCTGTAAATATTATTGGCCACCTATCCCCTGGAGAAAAAGTTCCTCAATGTTAAGTTCACACAGAAGATGATGTCATATTATTGTTAGCTTAAACTGTCTAGCACTTATTAACCACAGCAGTAGCCACACAACTGACATTTACTCAACCCTGCTGAACTTGCTTTAACCTTTAAGATTAGTTAAGCAATATTAATATGTCCTATTGTTTAGTTATAGGTTATCACATGTAAGCAATTACTAAAAATAATTAGAATACTTCATTGCCTGGTCTAGTACTGATTATACAAGATATTTTTGTTATTTTTCCTTGTGATCTTTTTCTGTTCTGGATAAACATGTGTAACTGTCAACCTTTTAATGTATAAAAAGCTGGCTGGGAAAAATAAAATTTAGAACTTAGCATCCATTCCTTGAGTTTGTGTTGCCGGCACCTTCTCCATCACTTATGACCACTACGACCCCTGCTAGGGCTGGACCCCGGCAGCAATACAACATATCAAAATCTCTGGGACACTATGAAAGCAATGCTAAACAGAAAGTTCATTGCATTGAGTTCATTCACTAAAAGAATGAAAAGTTGGAGCTGAAGAAATGGCTCATTTTGGAGAGTGCTCACCTAGTATGTGCAAGGGTGGCCGTTCCTCAGAGGGGGAAAAAAAAGGAATGAAAAATCAACAAATAAATGACTTTACATTACATCTCAAAATCCTACAAAAAGAAGAACAAACCAACACCAAAAGTAGTAGAAGACAGAAAATAATTAAAATCAAAGCTGAAATTAATGAAATTGAAGCAAAAGAAAGAATTGAAAAAATTGACAAAACAAAAAGTTAGTTCTTTAAAAAAAAATACATAAAATCACTAAGCCCCTAGCCACACTAATGAAGAGAAGGAGAGAGAAAACTCAACTTATTAAAATTTGTGATGAAAAGGGAAATATCACGATGGACACTATTGAAATACAGAAGATAATTAGAAACTACTTTGAAAATTTGTACTCCAACAAAATAGAAAATCTTGAAGACATTGACAAATTTCTAGAGACATATGAACTATTCAAACTGAATCAGGACATACACCATTTAAACAGAAGCAATGAAATAGAAGGCCCCATCAAAAGCATACCAACCAAGAAAAGTCAAGGATCAGATGGATTCTTAGCTGAGTTCTACAAGACCTTCAAAGAAGAACTTATACCAATATTCCCCAAAGTATTCTATGAATTAGAATAAGGAGGGAACCCTCCCAAACTCATTCTATGAAGCTAGTGTCACCCTGATACCAAAACCAAAGACACATCAAGGAAAGAAAATTTCAGACCAATATTCCTGATGAAAATAGATGCAAAAATTCTTAATAAAATTCTGGCAAACTGTATACAAAAACATATTAAAAAGATAGTGCACCATGATCAAGTGGGGTTCAGCCCAGGGATGCAAGGTTGGTTCAACATATGGACATCAACAAATGTAATTCATCACATCAGTAGACTTAAAGTTAAGAATTACATGATTATCTCAATAGATGCAGACAATGCATTTGGGAAAATTCAGCATCCATAAATATGGAAATCAATAAGTATAATGCATCAATCACATCAATATACTTAAAGATAAGAATCATACAATCATCTCAATAGATGCAGAAAAGGCATTTGAAAAAATACAGCACCTCTTCACTCACAAAACACTAGAAAATGGGGATAGTATGAACATACCTCAAGATTGTAAAACCTGTCTATACTAAGCCCATGGCCAACATCATTCTACATGGAGAAAGATTGAAAGCATTCCCTCTAAAAACTGAACTGATATAGGGATGCCCTCTTTCACCACTTCTATTCAACATTGTCCTTGAAACTCTAGCCAGAGCAATTAGACAGACAAAATAAATTAAAGGGACACGAATAGGAAAAGAAGAACTCAAACTATCACTATTTGCCAAGGACATGATTCTGTATTTAGAGGATCCAAAAAATTCTACCAGAAAACTTCTAGAACTAATAAATGAATTCAGCAAAGTAGCAGGATATAAAATCAACAGCCATAAATCTAATGCATTTTTATACATCAGTGATGAATCCTCTGAAAGAGAAATTAGGAAAACTACCCTATTCACAATAGTCTCAAAGAAATATAAAATAAAATACTTGTGAATCAATCTAACAATATAGATGAAAGATCTCTACAATGAAAACTACAGAACACTAAAGATAGAAATTAAGAAGACCTTAGAAGATGGAAAGATCTCCCATGCAGAATTAATATTGTCAAAATGGCCACACTACCAAAAGCGTCATACAGATTCAATGCAATTTTAATTAAAATCCCAACATTTTTCCTCATGGAAATAGAGAAAACAATTATGAAATTCATTTGAAAAAATAAGAGACCCAGAATAGCCAAAGCAATCCTTAGCAAGAAGTGTGAAGCAGGAAGCATATATTTTTATTAATATGTTCAAGTGTTCTATGTCCAAAATTATTCTTTTAAAATATTATTATTTGCTATAAAATGTTGAATTTCTAAAAGTGTTACAGTTAAAAACTGTATTTTTGGTGTAGTAATATAAAATTACATTTTAAAATAAGGATTATCTAATACACTGTTGCCTCTAAAAAACAGAAAAGGGACAATAAATTATATCCCATAGCAAGGGCAGTGCATTTTATTTTAAAAATCTCATTTCTGTTATGTTTTTTGATTGGTTTTACAATAGCACAATAAAATAACTATGTAAACTGAAGTCAAATATTTATCACATATTTAACATTGACCTTTACGCAGTCAGCATCCCATAATCAGTCCATGCCTATACAGATAATATTTATGAGTAGATGTGTGTGTGTGTGGAGAGAGAGAGAGAGAGAGCGGTATGTAAAAGAAAAGGTTCTTGAACAAACCAACATTCAGGGTAAGAGGAACGATGGGGTTATTCAGAGGTTTGGTCTCCCTCTTACACTTATACCTGTTGCTGGGGTCCAAGGCTGAATAACAATGGTTATGAAGACATTATTATTGCTATAAATCCCGGTGTGCCAAAGATGGAAAATTAATTGAATAAATAAAGGTAAGATAGATGGGATTTCTTGAATTGTAGAGAGGGAAAAAGTGAATAATTATCATAGAAACTCTGTCTGTCTGAAATATCTAGGAAGTTTAAAAGCAGCATGGTGCAGTGGGAACAATGTTGGAATAGGCAGAGAGAGATGAAGGTTCTAGATGTGGTTCTTCCCCATCTAGAACACTACAATAAGGCACAGGGCCTCCCTGATCCTCAGTTTCCTCATCTGAAAATTAGTAGTTGTACCCATTTGTTTTTCTTACAGACTGCATTTTGGTTCATTGTACACAAATGGTGTACATCATTTCATTTCTATGGTTGTGCACGATGTAGATTCATACCATTCATGTAATCATACATGTACACAGGGTAATGATGTCTGTCCTCATTCCACCATTTTTCATACACCCCTCCCTCTCATTTTCCTCCATTCTTCTGTCACCTTCATCACTCCTCCCCCATTATATATCATCATCCACTTATCATGGAATACATTCAGACTTTGGTTTTTTGGGATTGGCTTATTTCACATAGCATGATATTCTCCAATTCCATTATTTCTCTGCAAATGCCATAATATTATTCTTCTTTATGACCGAATAATATTCCATTGTGTATATATACCAGTTTCTTTATCCATTCATCTGTTGAAGGGCATCGAGGTTGGTTCCATAATCTAGGTATTGTGAATAGAGCTGCTTATTATAAACATTGATTTGGCTGCTTTACTGTAGTATGCTAATTTTAAGTCCTTTGGGTATAAACCGAGGAGTGGGATAACTGGGTCAAAGAGTGGGTCCATCCTAAGTTTTCTGAGGATTTTCCACACTGCTTTCCAGAGTGGCTGCACCAATTTGCAACTCCACTAGCAATGTAAAAGTGTGCCTTTTTCCCCATATCCATGCCAAAATCTATTATTGTGTTCTTGATAACAGCCATTCTAATAAGTAAGATGAAATCTTAGAGTTGTTCTAATTTGCATCTCTAATTACTAGAGATGTTGAACACTTTTTCATATATTTATTATTGCCTGTATGTCTTCTGTAAAGTTTGTGCAATGAAATGAAATTAAACCTCTATCTCTCACCCTACACAAAACTCAACTCAAAATGGATCAAGGACATAGGAATTAGAACAGAGACTCTGCACCTAATAGAATACAAAGTAGGCCCAAATCTTCATCATGTTGGCTTAGGACCAGACTTCCTTAACAAGACTCCCAAAGCACAAGAAATCAAAGCAAGAATCAATAAATGGGATGGACTCAAACTAAAAAGATTTTTCTCAGCAAAGGATACAATCAACAATGTGAAAAGAAAGTGTACAGAGTGAGAGAAAATCTTTTCCATATACACTTCAGATAGAGCACTTATTTCCAAAATTTATGAAGAACTTACAAAACTTTACACCAAAAATACAAAGAACCCATTTGTTTTTAATAATTATGGGCAGAATGCTAATGGCATGCTAGAGGAGAGAGAAGTGAATTTTTAAAATAAAAAGGTCCCTGCCCTCATGCAGTATGTATTAATTTCAAATGTTGCAGGGACAAAATTACAATAAATGTCATTTGTTATGTAATATTATTTGACTTTTATTTACAATTCTAAAATCAGGCAACACCATTCTACAAAATTGAATGAGTGTTCCAATGAACAGAGCAGAGGAAGTTAAGATAGATACTGGAGGAAATTAGAATAATTCAGGATCCAGGCCAGTCTACCAGTAGATAATACAAATTCAAAACAATAAAGAGGTCTGCAATCTAATAATAGATATCCTATAAACCTTTTTAAAAAACACAATTTTTCTCTTCATAGTCACTCTCATTTTTAAAGATAATAAAAGATTAATTCATTTGAAAAAGGAGTTTATTCTCCTCAAACAGAACCTGATAATTTACATAGTTGCAGCAAAAATAGCAATTGACCATGTGAGCTCTATAAAGTTTGCTTTTCCAGAACTTTTAATAGGAATATCAAATTAGGCTTTCTAAAATTTTTGAGACTACAAAGCCATGCCAAGACAGACATTGGGCTGTGCCTGCAATACCTATAGAATCATTCAAATATTTACTCAAAAATGGCATTCCAGTCAAAGTCTTGCTAATATAATCAGTATTTCTAATTACATCCTATTATGAACAGAGCAAATTATTTGAGAATTTATTCAAATAACTAAAATAAGAACATCTGTGATTAGTCTCCAAAATCTGGAGGATCAGATAGGGAGAAAGAATAAATTTATAATATTTATTCAAAAAAGTATACTTTACCAAACTGTTGCAAACTATGGACAGATGAAAAGAATGTGTTTCCTTCAATGTGGAAAGCAACATTAAAAGAATCAAAAGGTTATAAAATTTTTTAAAAACATAAAATTCCATAATTCCTCACCAGCTCTTTCAATATCATGTAATTAATTCTTATTCTGCTTGTTCTTGCTTAGCTGTTTTATCAACACATCAGTTTCTTCAATGGACTCATGGGAATTCTTACCTGGTATAATGGTATGCTCTTGAACTGATCAGAAACCTGAACTTATCATAATCCTTTCCATTAAATCCTTGAAGACACAACTTTAAGATTATAGTTGCTTACAAAAGGCTTTCATAAAAGCATCAGAATAATGTAATTAACTGTGGACAATAAGACTTAAAATGATTATGGGCTAATGGCAATCCTTAGAAAAGCCACAGAACTATAGTAACAAAAACAGTATGGCCTTGGCACCAAAACAGACATGAATACCAATGGAACAGAATAGAAGACACAAAGACAAACCCACATAAATACAGTTATCTCATTCTAGACAAAGGTGCCATAAACATACACTGGAGAAAAGACAGCCTCTTCAACAAATGGTTCTGGGAAAACTGGAAATCAATATGCAGCAGAACGAAATGGAACCCCTATTTCTCACCTGCATAAAACTTAACTCAAAGTGTACCAAGGACCCAGGCATTAGACCAGAGACCCTGCACCTACTAGAAGAAAGTGTAAGCCAACTCTCCATCATGCTGAGTTAGGAACTGACTTCCTTAACAAGATTCCTGAAGTGCAAGAAGTAAAATTGAGAATCAATAAATGGAATGATATCAAACTAAAAAACTTCTTTACAGCAAAGGAAACACAATCAAGAGTGTGAAAAGAGAGCCTACAGAATGGGAGAAAATCTTTGCCACCTATACCTCATATAGAGCTTTAATCTCCAGGATATAGAAAGAGCTCAAAAACTTAACAGTAAAATACCAAATAGCCCAATCAATAAATGGGCAAAGGAAATGTATAGGTACTTCATAGAAGAAGAAATACAATTGGTTAATGAATAAATGAAATATTGTTCGACATCTCTAGCAATTAGAGAAATGCAAATTAAAACTATACTGAGATTCCATCTCACTCCAGTCAGATTGGCAACAATTAAGAATACAACTATCAATAAATATTGGTGAGACTGTGGGGAAAAGGGTACAGTCATACACATTGCTGGTGGGACTGCAAGTTAGTACAACCACTCTGGAAAGCAGTATGGAGATTCATCAGAAAACTGTCATGTATATCTAAAAAGATCAAAAAAAGAAATTAAAGAAAAACAACTCACAACCTTTTCCTATGCCTCCGCCACTCCCCACGCCTTCTCTCTCTTTCTTACTCTCCCAGTACATAGTCCAAGAAGAAACATGACACTTAGGCATTGACAGTGACAATCCATTCTCATTGAAATTTTTTACTACCTCAGTGGAGACAATTTTTTTTTCAGTGTGTATGTGTGTGCGCTGATTGGCTTATGGACATCTATTCACATACCTATTTGTTTCTTTTTTTCCCCTCATTATTAAAAGTAGCATATTTCCTTCCCTTGTCTTTTAAAGGTTAGGATTTTGGGTTTGTTTATTTTGTTTTTGTTTATTTTGTTTTTGTTTGTTTCTGTCTTTCCTTTCTCCTCCCAATAACAACCAAATTCTCTTGTCCCCTCATTCTCTATCCCTTTACTTTATTTATCCTGTTTTGCTCCTCTTTAAAACAGTCACTTGCTATATCTACACTCTCTCCAGTCACATATTAAACATTCTGAACTCTCTTCCACCTTCCTATCCCTTTTCTCCTCTTAATGTGCTGTATTTTACCATTTCTTAGAATGACTTGGTTTATATAACTCCTACTGCCACCATTCATGTTGTTACAATTATTACTGCTGTGAATGACATAGTTAACATGCCAGATACAGTTCATGGCTATTTATTGTCTAAATAACAACTGCTAACCCCACCATTAGTGTTGTAGATGTCATAGTGGACATTAGGCATTTATTTTATTTTATACTAAATATTCTTTGCATTAGTTGTTGATATTGCTTGAAACTCACTTTTTGTGCTGAGAATCTGCAGGAATACTACAAGTTCAAAGGTAAAGACTCTTCTGCTAAACTATATTCAGCCAGAAAACAAAGCATCTTTCTCCACACACAAATTACCAATACTCAAACATCAGTTATAATTTAACACAAAGATCAGAAGAGACAAAAACCCAAACTAATGACCAGGTTCCAAGTAGGAATTTCTAAGGGTGGGCCCTCAGGTCCCACTCATCAATATCTACTCCTATGGCAAAAATGGGAAGCGAACACAAAGGTTGTGTACATCACATTAATGAGGGGGGTTTCAGTGTAGATCACTCTAGACATTTTGGCAAGAGAAGGCTTATGTGTGCCCTAAAAGGCCACACATTAAGAGTGGAAGACAAATTCATCCCAATTCATTCATAAAAACCAACAGAGATATACAAGAAATATGGAAAAAACAAGGTAAGATGACACCTCCCAAAGTTCATAATTCACTAGTAACTGACTCCAAAGATGTTGAAATGAATGGAATATCAGATAAAGTATTCAAAAGAATGATTATAAAAATGATCAGTTAATTCTAAGAAAACACAGAAAAACAGCTGAATGAATTAAGAAAGACAGTATAGGAGATGAGGGAAAAATTCAGTAAGAAGATAGAAATACTGAAAAAAAAAACAAAACAGAAATCTTAGAAATGAAAGATCCAATAAATCAAATAAAATGTTCAGTTGAAAGTCTCTCTACTAAAGTAGAATACAATGAAGATAGAATCTCAGCTGGAAGCAAAATGAACCTCAGACAGTATTAAAAAAAGAAAATAAGTAACCATGATCAAAATATAGAAGAACTCCGAGACAACATTAAGAGACCAAATATAAGAATCAGGGGAATTGAAGAGGGTAGTGATATGCAGGTTAATGAAATGGATAATCTCTGCAGGAAAATAACAGAAAACTTTCCAGGCTTGAGCATGAGCTGGACATCCAGATATAGGATGCATTTGTAACCCCAAATAGACTAGAAAAAACAAAGGGACCTGTCCAAGACACATTATTATTAAAATATCTAACATACAGAACAAGGACAGAATTTTAAAAAGCCTCAAGAGAAAAATATAAGGGGACATTTAAATGCAAGTCAATGAGAATTACTTCTATTTCTCTGTACAAACTCCATAACCAGGAAGACTTAGAAGGTTTGTTTCATGTCCTGAAAGAAAATAACTATCAACCAAGATTGCTATATCCTGCAAAGATATTCTTCAAAATCAAAGAAGAAATAAAAATCTTCCAAGAGCAGAAACTAAAGTCACATGAACTAAACTGGTACTATAGAACTTACTTAAAGAAATACATCACACAGAAGAAATCAAAACAAACTCCAGCACTCACAAATGAACAAATATTATTTGAAGATTAGCTAAGTAAGTGAGAAAAAGACCAAATTAATATTTAGGAATAAATCAAAATGACAAGAATTAATAAACATTCCTCCATAGAATAACACTGAATGTAAATGGTATCAACTCTCCAATTAAGACATAGGCTGGCAGAATGGATTTTAAATACAAGACCTAACTATATGTTGTTTGTAAGACACTCATTTTAAAGGCAATGATAGCCACAAAGTAAAAGTGAAAGGATGGAAATTGATATATCATGTGACTGAAGTCACAGAACAAGCAGGAGTAGCCACTTTCATACTTAATGAAGCAGAATTCAAGTCAAAATTAACCACAAGAGACAAAGAAGGTCATTTCATAGTAGTAAAGGGATTAAGCCCACATAAAAATATAATGATAGTAAATATTTATGTCCCAAATGTTGGTGTATATTACATAAAACAAACACCACTCAAATTAACACCTCACATAGGCCCCAGTAAAATAATACTGGGTGATTTCATCACACCTCTCTCCCTAACAGATGGGTCATTCTAGACATAAACTCAGTAAATTCTCTTTAGACCTAAACAATTTTATGAATCAAATGGAATTAACAGACATCTATGTAATATTTCATCCAAAAAAACTGAATATACTTTCTTCTTAGTTACTTATGGAACTTTCCCCAAAATAGACCATATTTTAGGCTACAAAGCAACTCTTAGCAAATACAAAAAAAAAATGATATGATTCCTTGCATTTTATCATATCATAATGAAATGAAACTGGAAATCAACACAAAAAACACTACAGAAACTATATAAACAGATGGAGATTGAACAATACACATTTGATGGTTCCAGGGAGACTGAATATGTGTAATGAAATTAGACCCATATCTCTCATCCTGCATAAAACTTAAATCAAAATGGATCAAAGACTTAGGAATGAGACCAGAAACTTTTTAACTTCTAAAAGAAAACATGGTCAATACTCCATCATATAGGTGCTGACACCAACTTCCTCAGAAAGACCCCCCACCCAAGGCACAAGAAATAAATGAAGAATCAATAAGTTTGGTGCTATCAAGCTAAAAATCTTCTGCAGAACAAAAGGAATGATTAAGAGCAAGAAGAGAGAGCCTATAAAATTGAGAAAAATTAGGACCAGCTACTTCTCTGTTAGGGAATTAAGGTCCAGAATATATAAAGAACTCAAGAAATTTAAGACCAAAAAAATCAATTAATTGGCAAAAGAACTAAGAAGAAACTTCTCAAAAGAAGAAACACAAATGACCAATAAATATATTTTAAAAAGGTCAACATCTCTAGCAATTAGGGATATGCAAATCAAAATTGCACTAAGATTTCATCTTACCACAGTCAGAAAAGCAATGATCAAGAATATGAACAAATATAAGTGAAGGCAAGATTGTGGGGGAAAAGGTACACTTACACATTGTTGGTGGGACTGCAGACTAGCACAACCAGTCTGGAAAGCAGTATGGAGATTTCTCATAAAACGAGGGATAGAACTACCATATGGCCCAGCTATCCCACTCCTTGGTATTTTCCCAGAGATCTAAAAGTGGTACACTATAGCAACACAGTCACATCAATGTTTAGAGCAGCACAATTCACAATACCTAAATCATGGAATCAACCCAGATACCTGTCAATAGATGGATCAAGAAATTGTGGTATACAAATAAAATGGAGTTCTACTCAGTCATAAAAATGAATGAAATTATGACATTTTCTGGCATATAGATAGAAATGGAGATTATCATGCTGAGTAAATTTAACCAAACTCAGAAACTCAAAAGTCAAATGTTTTCTATGTGGACACTAGAGTACAATAAAGACAAGGGGGAAGGTCACGATAACATAAAAATCAATCAAATACAAATTAATAAACAAAAGGAAGTCTAGAGGAGTAGAGAAAAGAGACAGGGGAGAAGGGAGAGAGGACAGGAATGAAAAAGGGGAGGGAAAAGGGAGAGGATCATGAAATGAAATAGATACATAGATGAGTTCGACAGGATGAAATCAACTACCATGTTTAACTCTAAAGCAATAATAATAATGCAGTAAAAAATACACATTTTGAATGGTGGATGGGTGAGAGAAGACATTAGGCAAGAAGTTAAATAACTCTTAGACTCAAAGGAAAATAGTGATACGACAACCACAACCTTTGGGACATTATGAAGGCAGTTCTAAGAAGAAAGTATGTGGCTATGAGTGCCTACATAAGAAAATCAGGAAGACTTCAAATAAACAAACTAGAGATGCATTTCAAAGCCCTTGAAAAATGAAGACCAAATCAATTTCAAAATAGGTAGAAGGAAGAAAACAATATCATAGTTGAAATCAATGAAATTGAGAATTAAAAATAATACAAAGGATAATAAAACCAAGTTGATTCTTTGACAATCTAAACAATATTGATAAGTGTTTAGCCATACCAACCAAAAGAAAAAGACAGAAAGCACAAATTAATAAAATTAGAGATGAAAAAGAAGAAATCACCACAGAAATCCAGATGATTATAGGGACTATTTTGAAAACTTGTATTACAATAAATTGGTAAATGTAGAAGAAATGGATACATATGATCTACCAAAATTGAATCAAGAAAGAGGATATGGAAAATCTAAAAACACCAATAACTAGCAATGGGTAGAAGCAATAATAAAAAGTCATCCAACAAAGAAAAACCCAGGACCAGATATATTCTTAATGGGATTCTACCAGACTTTTAAAGAAGAACCAATGTCAGTACTCCTCAAATTATTCCATGAAATAAAAAGTCATTCTATGAAGTTAGTATCCTACTCATACCAAAATTAGATAAGGGCACATAAAGGAAAGAAAATTACAGACCAATATCTCTGATAAACTTAGATTCAAAAAATCCTTAATAAAATATTAGCAAATTATGTCAACAACCTATTAAGAAGATTATACGTCATGACTAAGTTGGTTCTATCCCAGGGATTCAAGGATAATTTAACATATATAAACAAATAAATGTAATCTATCACATAAATAGAATTAAGGATATCAACAGATGCAAAGAATACCTTCAACAAAATTCAGTACCCATTTAAAATAAAAACACTGAAGAAGCTAAGGATGGAAGGAACCTGCCTCAATATCAAAAAGCCTATATATGAAAAAGAGTCAACATCATAGTGAATGGGGAATACTAAAAGTGTTTTCTTTAAAATCTGTAACAAGACAAGGATGTTTACTCTTACCACTCCTATTTAATATAGTGCTAAAAATTCTAGCCAGAGCAATTAGGCAAGATAAGGAAATAAAAGGGATAAAGATATAAAAGGAAGAAGTCAAAGTATGACTGTTTGTAAATGACATGATCCTATACCTAGAAGATCCAAAAAGCTCCACCAAAATATTATGAGAGTTAATAAGCAAATTCATCAGAGTAACAAATTACAAAATCAGTAAACAAAAATCAATCACTTTCTAATACACCAATAATGATTCTTCTGAAGAAATCAAGAATACAGTCCCATTCACAATAGCTTCAAAAAATAAAATAAACTACCTAGGAATAACTCTAACCAATGAGGTGAAACATCTCTACACTGAAAACTATAGAATATTGAAAAAAAAATAATTGAAGAAGACAAGAAGATGGAAAGACTTTTCATGTTCATAGATAGGCAGAATTAATATTGTTAAAATGACCATACTATCAAAAGCAAAATACCAATTCAATAGAATCCCTATCAAAATGTCAATGATATTCTTCACAGAACTAGAAAAAACAGTCCTCGAATTCCTTTAAAAGAATAAAGAACCCAGAATAGCCAAAGCAATACTAAGTCAAAAACACAATGCTGGAGGCATTACAATACCTCAATACTTCAAACTGTACTATACAGACATATTAACAAAAACCACATGGTACAGACATAAAAATAGACATAGACCAAGGGTACAGAATAGAAGACACAGAGACAACCTACTTAGATACAGTCATCTGATACTCGACAAAGGTGGCAAAAACATACACTGGAGAAAAAGACAACCTTTTTAACAAGTGATCCTAGGAAATAAAGTTAGAAGAATGAGACTAGACCCTATCTTTTACCCTGCACAAAAATCAATTCAAAATGGAACAAAGATGTAGGAATTATACTGGAAACTATGCAACTTATAGAAAACATAGAGTTGACACTTCAACACATAGGCACAGGCAACAACTTTCTCAATTAGGACCCCTAAACCTCAAAAAATAATGCCACACTAATAAATGAATGGCATCAAATTCAAAAACTTCTAAACAGCAGAGGAAATAATTAAGAATATGAAGAAAGAACCTAGAGAATAAGAGAAAAATCTTTGCTAAATATTCATTTAACAGAGCATCAATATCCAGAATATATGAAGAATTCAAAAAACTTAATATCAAAAAAACCCAAATAACTCAAATGGGCAAGTGAACTAAATAGATACTTCTCAAAAGAATGAATACAAATGTCTACTAAATATATTTTAAAATGTTTAACATCATTAGCAATTAAGGAAATGAAAATCAAAACTATTCTGAGATTTTATCTCAATCCAGTCAGAATGGCAGTTATCAAGAATACAAATAAATACTGGAGAGTATGTGAAGAAAAAGGAACACTTTTACACTGTTGGTGGGATTGTAAATTAGTATAACTACTATGGAAATCAGTATGGAGATTCCTCAAAATACTAGGAATGAAACTATGATATGAATCAGTTATACCACTCTTCAGTATTTATCCTAAAGAATAAAAGTTCCCATACTATAGTGATACATGCATACCCATGTTTAAAGCAGCACAATTCACAATAGCCAAACTATGGAACCAGCCTAGGTATGCATTAGCAGATGAATAGATAAAGAAAATGTGGTGTATATATACACAATAGAGGTTTATTGAGCCATAAAGAAAAATGAAAATATGTCATTTGCAGGAAAATGGATGGAACTTAAGAGAATTGTGCTAAGCAAAGTAAGCAAACTCCAGAAGGTCAAGTGTTGCATGTTTTCTCTCATATGTGGAAGCTACAGAGGAAAAAGTAAAAGAAAGGTAGAGGGTGTCTCATGAAAATTGAAGGGAGATCAGAAAAGTAAAGGGAAAGAATGGGGGCAGGGAAGGAGGAGGAAGGGAAAGGAGAAACATTGGGAAATGATATTGGCCCAATTATATTATTATATTGTATGCATGTACAAATACGTAACAACCATTATCTACAACTACAATGCACCAATTAAAAATATGGAAAATAAAAAGAATCTGTTAAATGACCTGCTGTTCAAAGGAAACAAATAAGAGCACGAAAAGAGACCCAACAGAATGGGAGAAAATGTTTCCCAGTTACAGTTCTAATAGGGGATTAATATCCAGAATACATAACATCCTGAGCAAAAGAATTAAAGACATTTCTCAAAAAAAAAAAAAAAAACAAATGACCAACAAATATGTGAAAAAAATATTCAACATTCCTAGTAATAAGGGAAATTCAAATCAAAACTACACTAAGATGTCATCTCACTCCAGTCAGAATGCAAATATCAAGAATACAAATAATAAATGCTGGTGAGGATGTGGGGGAAAGGTACATACTCATACATTGTTGGTGGGACTGCAAATTGGTATAACCACTCTAGAAAGCAGTATAGAGATTCCTCAAAAAACTAAAATGGAAACACCATACGACTCAGGTATCCTACTGCTTGGCATTTATCTAATTGAACTAAAATAGTGTACTATAGAGATACAGTTCTGTCAATGTTTACAACAGTGCAACTCACAATAGTCAAGAATGGAACCAGCCCACCTTTCAACAGAAGAACGGATTAAGAAAAGAAGCATGTATACACAATGGAGGTTTACTTTGCCATAAAGAAGAAAGCTTTGTCACCACTGTGATGAAAAGACATGTCCAGAACAATTCTGGAGAGGGTAGTTTTTTTGGTGCTCAGGGTTTCATAGGTCTCAGTTCACAGATAGCCAATGCCATTGCTTTGGGCCCAAGTGAGGCTTCTGCAGAAAGGTGGCAGAAAGGTGTGGAAGAAAGAATCAGCTTAGTACATAGAACCAGGAAGAAAAGAGAGACTTCTTTGCTCAACAAGGACAAAACATAAGCCCCAAAGATACACCCTTAGTAACCCACATCTTCAGCTATACCCTACCTGCCTATAGTCACCACTCAGTTAATCCCTATCAGAGAATTAATGCACTGATTAGACTAAAGCTCTCATAACCCAATCATTCCATCTCTAAACTTTTTTGCATTGTCCCACGTATTAGCTTTTCAGGAAAACTTTCGACTCCTCACCCCAAAACTCATGTCCATCTCACAATGCAAAATAGATTTAGTCCATTTTCAAGCAACCCTACAGTCTTAACAGCTCTACCCTTATCAAGGCAAACTCTCAGTGTGATCCCCTTATAAAAATCAAAAGCAAGTTACATATGTTCTCTACGTAAAGGCTCAGAGGAAACATATCTATTCCAAAATGAAGAAATAGAGGCATAGAAAAAGGGATGGAAGCAAAGCAAAACTGAAATCCAGCTGGGCAAACAAGTCCTATAGCACCCTGTCCAGTGTCTGGAGCACATGGCATCATGATATTCTTTTCAAAGGCCTGTATAGCTCTACCCCTATGGCCTTGCTTGTTGTAGCCCACATGGCCTCTCTCTTAGCTTATCTGTACTCTAGTTTTCCAGCTTTCCTCAGCAGATGTTTCACACTACTGGCATTTCTTAATTCAGGGATCTCCACAGCAGCTTCAGCTTCCTTCTCACATCTTCGCATATTGCCCTCTCATGGGCTGCCTGCAGGGACTCCAACCCTGCTGCACTTTCCCTGGCTTCCTAGACCTTCTGAATCTCAGTGGAAGCCTCCATTACCTCCTAACTCCAGCATCCTGCAATCCTGCAGAACCAGCATCACATGGTTGAGGTCGAAGTCTGCTGCCACCTCTAGCAGTTGCCAAACCTCTTGGGACTAGGGCTGCAGTAGCTTCTGAGTGCCTGGGTGGCTGAACTGATAAGACAACTTCCTGCCCCCCACCACCACCATGCAAATAGGGTACCCTGATGGTATTGTCTCAAAGGAATTTGTACTTTTACATGGTTAGATGGGTGTGATCTTGTCAGTTCCTGAGATGCCCTCAAGCCATCTGTCCTATTATTTTGGGGTAAAGTATTTAGCCATCACCTTAGTGGTTGTAAAGTCTTCAACAACCACAATTTACTTAGCCCTAGTTTTACTCACACTTCTCTGGCTGAACTCCACATTATTCAAATCTTTCTGCTCTGCTTTCTGCTTATCACAGTAAATTTTGCTAAAAGCTGTTAGCTAAATCCATGCAACCACCTGAATGCTGTGCTGTCTAGAAATTTTAATGCCACATTAATTAGTCCATCAATAACCCTAATTTTTCTAGTGTTTTAAACATGAATGGATGCTGAATTTTGTCAAATGCTTTTTCTGCATCACGTGAGACAATCATGTGATTCTTGTCTTTAAGCCTATTAATGTAATGAATTCCATTTGTTGATTTCCATATGTTGAACCAACCTTGCATCCCTGGGATGAAAGCGACTTGATCATGGTACATTATCTTTTTAATATGTTTTTGTAGGCAATTTGCCATTATTTTATTGAGAAATTTTGCAACTATGTTCATCAGGGATATTGGTCTGAAGTATTCTTTCCTTGATGTGTCTTTGTTTGGTTTTGGTATCAGGGTGATACTAGCTTCATAGAATGAGATTGGAAGGGTTCCCTCCTTTTCTATTCTATGGATTAATTTGAGGAGTATTGGTATAAGTTCACTGAAGGTTTTGTAGAACTCAGTAGAGAACCCATCTGGTCAGAGCTTTTCTTTGTTGGTAGGCTTTTGAAGGCTTCTCAATTTTATTTCGTGTCATTTATCTGTTTAAATTTTCTATATCATCCTGGTTCACTTTGGGTAGGTCATATATTTCTAGGAATTTTGTTGATGTCATCAAGATTTTCTAGCTTATTGGAGTATAATTTTCAAGTTTCTGATAATTTCTGGATTTCAGTAGTATGTGTGGTGATATTTCCTTTTTCATCAGAGATTTTAATAACTTGATTTTCCCTCTTTCTTTTGTTTATATTGGCTAAAGGTATATCACTTTTGTTAATTTTCTCAAAAAGAGATCTTTTGTTCCATTGATTTTTTGAATTTTTTATTTGTTCTTTGTAGTTATATGTGATAGAATGAATTTTGATATATCATACATACATGGAGTATAACTTCACATTTTTGTGGTTGTACATGATATGGAGTTAACCTGGTCGTTTATTCATATATGAACAAAGAAAAATTATTCCCATACCCTTCTCCTTCCCCCCAATCAGCCCTGTCCAATCTTGTGAACCTTCCCTTTCTCCCCACCCCCACCCATTGTCAGTCAGCATCCACATATCAGAGATAACGTTTGGCCTTTGTTTTTTGGGGATTGGCTTATTTCACTTAGCATGATAGTCTCCAGTTTCATTCATTTTCCAGCAAATGCCATAACTTTATTCTTTTTTATGGCTGATTATTATTCCATTGTGTATACATTTTCTTTATCCATTTGTTTATGAAGGGCACCTAGGTTGTTTCCATAGCTTACCTTTTGTGAATTGAGCTGCTATAAATATTGATGTGACTACCTCACTGGAGTATCCTGATTTTAAGTCCTTTGGGTATATGCCAAGGAGTGGGATAACTAGGTCAAATGGTGGTTCCATTCCAAATTTTGAATTTTTAAAAATCTCAGTTTCATTGATTTTGGTTCTGATCTTAATTATTTCCTGACTTCTACTGACTTTCATATTGGTTTGTTCTTCTTTTTCTGGCATCTTGAGATGTAATGTTAGCTTATTTACTTGGTATCTTTCTATTCTTTTAGTGTATGAGTTTAATACTATGAACTTTCTTCTTAGAATAGCCTTCATAGTGTCCCAGATATTTTGATATGTTGTATCACTATTCTCACCTCTAAGAATTGTTTTACTTTACTTCTGATTTCTTCTGCTATCCATCCCATTCAAAAGTATATTATTTAGTCTACAGGTATTAGAGTGGTTTCTATTCTTTATCTTATCACTAATTTCTAACTTTATTCAATTATGATCTGTTAGAATGCAAGATATTATCTCATATCTCTTTTTTTTGTATTTGCTCAGATTTTCTTTGTGGCCTAAAATATGGTCTATTTTAGAAAATGTTCCACATGCTACTGAGAAGAAAGAGAAGAAAATGTATTCAGGCATTTATGGATGACATATTCTATATATGCCTGTTAAGTCTAAATTATTAATTGTATATTTTAGTTCTGTAGCATCTCTATTTAGTTTTTGTTTGTATGACCTATTCAGCAATGAGTGAGGTACGTTAAAGTTACCCAGTATTACTGTGTTGTAGCCTATTTGATTTTTAATATTGAGAAGGCTTTGTTTGATGTATATATATGCTCCATTGTTTGGGGCATTAATATTTATCATCATTATTTCTTGTTTTTGTATGAGTCCCTTAAGCAGTATGAAATTACCTTATTTATCTCTTCTGATTAATTTTGGCTTGAAGTTCAGTTTATCTGGTATGAGTCTAGTAACCTGTGCTTGTTTACAATATCTATGTAAATGGTATACTTTTTCCTATTCTTGTACCTTCAGTCTATGATCCAACTAAGAATTTTGAGAAGGAATCCAGAAGGAATAATGTAGGAAATCTGCGTGGAACTCCTGAGTGAACCCTCACTACCAACCTCCATATGCCCCAGGGGATAAGTCATCTGATTAAAGGGTCAGCAAAATGCTTTTATGACATGAGAACATATCACTTCAGTGATTTCAAAGTAAATGGCATCCCTTGCACTTGTACGATACACAACCCAAACAACCACGTTCATCAACTGTCGGGGTTCCCGGGACCCCCAGCCTTGGGCACGGTCATGATGGCGCCTGGCGCTGAGCCAAAAGCGGCCAGCTATACAGTAAACAACCAGCGAATTCCAATGATTGGCTAGTTAACGATGTGATTAGAGCATGCCCCCCTCGTGTACCTATTCTATGCCTGCAGCTGTCCACGCGTTTACCTCGTGTGCTCTCCCCTGATTGGTTGAAGTGTATATAAGCTTGGTGGGTGGGGGAGTAAGCGGTGGCTGAAGCGGAAGCTGGGAGTAAGAAGAAGCTGAGAGTAGGAGAAGAAACGAGGAAGAAGAGTGCGAGCGAGGACGTGAGCCAAGCGGGAGAATCAGAGCGGCCGAAGCAGGTGTGAGCCGAGCGGGAGGAGCGGAGCGACCGGAGCAGGTGAGAGTTAAGCAGAGGGAAAGAGAGCGAGAGAAAGAAAAGAGAGAAGGGGATAGAAAAGAGGGAAAGAAAGGAAGACTGTGCACAATAAACTTCCAAAGCTTCAGACGTTTGTCGTGTCTCTCTCTGCGGCCAGAGGGAACGCGATAACTGGTGCCGAAACCCGGGAAGATGAAAATTTTATAAAGAAAACAAGGTAAGATATCTAAAAAAAATTTTTTTTAATAAGTTAAAATGGTTATAAAAAAGTTAAAGGGTATCAGGATGCGCCATCAGCGGTCCTGGGGATGCGCGGAATGCGGTCCAGTTAAAGGGTATCAGGATACGCCATCAGCGGTCCTGGGGATATGCGGAATGCGGTCCAGTTAAAGGGTATCAGGATACGCCATCAGCGGTCCTGGGGGCACGCGGGATGCAGCCCGATTAAAATAAAAATAAGGACACACCGAAGGTGGTCCGGTATCGGGATACGCCAGCAGCGGTCCTGACGCGTGGAACGCGGTCCAATTAAAAGTGAAAGTAGATACACACTTGAAGCGGTCCAATTAGGGTATAGGTAGCACGTGAAAAGCCGCTATAAAAATTTTAATGCACACTTGATAGATAGTTTTCCTTTCAGTAATCTCGTTGCTCCTGGCAGCTTGGCCACTGTTTGTTATTGTAACTGCCATAACTGAAGCTATTCAAATTAGTAACAATGGGGTCTGAAACGTCTAAATTCAGAATGCAGCAACCCCTCAGGGAGCTATTAAAAAACCATGGGACGCCATTAAAGGAAAAAACAGCTAAAGTATTTCTCGATACTGTGGAAAGGGTTTCCCCTTGGTTTTTGGATGAGGGCCTTTTGAATACCCTACAGTGGGAACAGCTGGGGGAGGACCTTCGTATAGCGGATAGGCAAAACCCTTTGCCAGTAGGCACTATGGCTATTTGGTCTCTTATTAAATCCTGTCTGCGAGATAAAAACAAAAAACCTTCACTCACCGAGCCTTTAGCTGAGGGAAGACAGGTTTTGGAAGAAATAAAAGAGGAACACTCATATCTTTCCCAAAATTCAGAAAAAGAAACTAATTCAGATGAGGAACTATCAGAACGGGAACTATCAGGAGAGGAACTGGAAAAAAGAGTACAAAGATTAAGACTAGATGAAAAGCCCCCTCTAGTGCCCGTGTTGCCTAGTGCACCTCCCATAAATAGGGAACCCCCTCATGAAGCGTCCGGTTTCGGATTACGCTCAGAATGGAGTCATCTTGGATCTGTAGCGTATCCTGTTTTTGAGGATGCTCAAAATCAAAGATTCCACCAACCCTTAGACTTCAAAATAGTGAAACAGTTAAAAGAAGCAGTTAGCACATATGGTCCTCAGTCAGCTTTTACTATAGCCTTAGTAGATACCTTGACATCATTAAACTTAGTGCCCCAGGACTGGACTAATCTTACTAGGGCCGCTCTGTCTGGGGGACAGTACCTTATGTGGAAAACATCATGGCAGGAAATATCTACGGATACCGCCCGCCGAAATGCGGCAGCGGGGAATCCCCAAGTCGATAGGGACATGCTTATGGGCGTAGGACCTTATGAAACCCTTCAGGCACAGCTTAATTATCATCCAGCAGTCTATGCGCAAATTGCCGTGGCTGCAACCAAGGCCTGGAAAACATTACAAGGAGCAGGAGATTTGCAGGGCCAGTTGTCAAAGATAACTCAAGGGAGTAGTGAGCCCTACGCGGACTTCGTCGATAGGCTAATTCAGACAGCATCACGCATCTTCGGAGATGCAGAGCAAGCCATGCCCCTAGTAAAACAATTGGCTTACGAACAAGCCAACAAATGGTGTAGGGAGGCCATAAGACCATGGAGAAACAAAGACTTGTCCACCTACTTAAAAGTGTGTAGAGATGTAAATGATACTTCGGCGCAGAGCAATGCCTTTGTAGCAGCCATAGACAGACAAACCACCTTGTTGTCTGCCGCACTTGCACAAGCCCAGGGGAGGTTCCCTTCAAGAACTAATAAAGAGTCTTTAGGACCATGTTTTGTGTGCGGACAGAAGGGACATCTAAAAGCCACTTGTCCAAACAAAAGGCCACCCTTTGCCCAAGGTGGGAACATCTATACAAAGAATAACTTGGGAACCGGACCTGGGCTATGTCCAAGATGCAGAAGAGGAAGTCATTGGAATAATGCCTGTCAGTCTATTAGAGATAGGGAGGATAATTTCCTAGGGTTGAATCCTAAACTTCAAAAAAACGGGAGACAGGGCCCTCCCCGGGGCCCGCAACAAATATACGGGGTAATTCAACAAGTTCCCCGACGGTGGTATCCTCCCACAGAGAAGGGGAGCGCAGAGCCACCTCAGGAAGTGCCGGATTGGACATCTGTGCCACCTCCAGACTCATACTAACCCCAGATATGGGGGTGCAGATGATTGATACTGATTGGCATGAAAAAATCCCACAGAACAGTGTAGGACTATTACTAGGTAGAGGTTCCTCAACACTAAAAGGACTTATAGTACACCCAGGGGTTATTGATCCTGATTTCACTGGACAAATAAAAGCCTTGGTCTCTTCACCAAAAGGAATTACGGTCATCTCTCCAGGGGATCGCATTGCACAAATGCTTATATTACCCAGTCGACATTCTTTGTGGCCCAGTAAAAATGCAAATAAAAGACAAGGAGGTTTTGGATCAACAGGAACCACTTTAATAAACCTTACTATGGATATGGGACAGAGGCCCCTCCTAAAATTAAAAGTGGGAAATATGGAATTTACAGGTTTATTAGATACGGGAGCAGACAAAAGTATTATTAGCGCAATGGTCTGGCCAAAGCACTGGCCATTGATCACAGCAGCTCAGAGCTTGAGAGGCTTAGGAGTAGCAGAAAGCCCCAATCAAAGTGCTTCCTCATTATCATGGAAAGATACAGAGGGACACACAGGAATATTTCAGCCATATGTCTGTAATGTTCCTATTAGTCTATGGGGACGAGACGTCCTGCAGCAAATGGATATGAAACTCACCACTGATCAGACTTACCAAGGGACTCCTGTAAGAAATATGTTACAAAATATGAACTATGATGATAAAAAAGGATTAGGAAGACATAGTCAAGGATCTACCCAACCACTGCCTTTACTTCCACCAAAAAATGATTCTCATGGATTGGGTTTTTCCTAGGGGCCACTGATAAACCATCAATCCCTATAATATAGAAAGATGATAAGCCTCGCTGGATTCCACAGTGGCCCCTAACAAAAGAGAAGCTAGAGGCAGCTCATAAGTTAGTACAAGAGCAGGTACAAGCAGGTCATTTACAACATTCTACTTCTCCTTGGAATACTCCAATATTCTTAACAAAGAAAAAATCAGGAAAATGGAGGTTATTACATGATTTAAGAGCCATAAACGAACAAATGTACCCTATGGGACCCATCCAATGTGGACTCCCTCTTGTCACTGCGCTACCAAAAAATTGGCCTACTATTATTCTGGATTTAAAAGATTGCTTTTTCTCTATACCCTTACACAAAAATGATTGTTGGAGATTTGCCTTTACTTTGCCCTCTCTTAATCACACTCAGCCTGATCAGAGATTCGAATGGACTGTGTTGCCTCAAGGTATGGCTAACAGTCCTACTATATGTCAAATATACGTAGATAAAGCGTTAACAACCACTAGACAAAAGTTTAAGAGATTGTTGATTTATCATTATATGGATGACATACTTATTTGCCATCCAGAAAAAGAAGTTTTGTTAGAAGCATTACAATTTATAACTCAAGCATTAGAAAAAAGAGGACTAACGATAGCCCCTGAAAAATTACAATTAGAGGAGATCCAAGAATATCTGGGTACAAGGCTCACTGCTACTACAGTCAGACCATCAAGGTTGACCATCAGGACAGATCAATTGAATACCTTGAACGATTTTCAGAAACTCTTAGGTGACATTAACTGGATCAGATCCTATTTAAAATTATCCACAGGGGAATCAAAACCTTTATTCGATATATTAAAAGGTAATCCTGACTTGAATTCCCCTAGGAAACTTACTCCCGAAGCACGGATATCCTTACAGCTAGTAGAGAATAGACTTCAGCAGTGTTACGTTGATCGTTGTGATCCTACTCAACCATTAAGTTTAATCATAATCCCAGAGAAACATACCCCTTTTGGCATAGTTTGGCAAGGAGGACCTCTGCAAAGTATAAATCTCCCTAGCTCTCCAGCTAAAACATTACAATCATATCCCCAAGCTATTGCTCAGGTAATACTCAAGGGAATAGAATCTTGCATTACTGTTTTTGGAATCCATCCGTCTATTATTATAACTCCTTATTCCACTCAGCAAATTAAATGGCTAATTAATAATGATGATGATTGGTCAGTATTATATTGTTCCACCTCAGCTCAGTTCGATAACCATTATCCCCAACATCCCTGGATTCAATTCTGTAAAAATACTCCCATAGTTTTTCCAAAAGTGACTAGTGTCCAGCCTCTTAAAGACTGTGTAACCATTTTTACTGATGGCTCCAAAAATGGAGTAGGTGCAGTACTTATCAGTAAACAACTTCACACCATAATAGTTCCACCCAACTCCACACAGGTTACTGAACTTGCAGCTGTAATATTAGCCTTTAAATTAGCAGATAATCAGCCATTCAATCTTCTATCTGATAGCTTATATATCGTCAACGCTTTACAGGTTCTTGAAACGGTACCCCATATTTCTTCCATGTCCACGGTAGCTTCTTATTTTACCACGCTACAAAACCTTATCCTACAGCGTAAACATCTATTCTATGTAGGACATATTAGAGCTCATTCTAATTTACCAGGACCTTTGGCCAATGCTAATGACTTGGTAGATATGGCCACCAAATCAATTTTTGTTTTTTCCATAGAGGAACAAGCAAAACTCTTTCATGAAAAATTCCATGTAAATTCCACTACTTTGAGCAGAAAATTTCCTATATCTAAATGTATGGCTCGACAAATAGTAAAAAATTGTCAACATTGTGCTCCTTTAATCCCAGTACAATACTTTGGAGTTAACCCCAGGGGACTGCTGCCTGGTCATATTTGGCAGATGGATGTAACCCATATTTCTGAATTTGGTACTGTTAAGTATGTACATGTGTCAGTAGACACTGCTTCAGGGGTCATTATGGCTTCCGCTCATTCTGGAGAAAAGGTAAAAGATGTCATTCAACACTGCCTACAAGCATTTGCTGGCTGGGGCATACCTAAAGTTATTAAAACATATAATGGTCCTGTTTATACTTCCAAAAGCTTCCGGTTGTTTTTACAAACATTTAACATCCAATCAGTCACTGGCATCCCCTATAATCCTCAGGGACAGGGCATTGTGGAAAGAGCACATCTTACTTTAAAAAATTGTCTAAATAAACAAAAAGGGGGAATAGGAGCCTCCTACAAGTCTCCTAAAAATAAACTTAATTTAGTTCTTTTCATTCTAAATTTCTTAACTCTGGATAGGGACGGCCACTCTGCAGCTGATCGACATTATAATCCCCATGATACTCCTCAAGTATGGGCAAAATGGAAAGATATCCTGACAGGTTGTTGGGAAAGGACCGGATCCAGTCCTTCGTTGGGTCCGAGGGTCTGTTTGTATTTTCCCACAGGATCAACAGACTCCAGTCTGGATTCCAGAAAGGCTAATCAGAGTTTTACAGCATGCAAGTGATGCTGCTCCTCCTCGCAATGGCGAGCCTGAGCCTTCCTCCAATAACAAAAACTCAGACGGAAAGGCAAACCCGGAACCTATGGGCCATTGTTAGCCTGGCCATATTTTTTACTTCTAACTAACACATTTTTTGTCCTTCCTTTTCTTGTTTTTCACCAATTCCTCTACAAGCCTGTCAATTCTACTGATGATTTTTCAGGTCGTGCTGCTTTTGGTGACAAGGATATCTCTAGCCTTTCTTTGCTTTAACAGGAGGAATTTCTGCACTTTGCCGTTGGAATCATACTACAAATCAGACCCAGAGTAGAGCAACTCGTTCTGCTGACCCTAGCTGTAATATTGCTTTTCCTCCCACGTCAGCTTGTGTATTTCCTCCCTTTTATGTTTCTACCAACTAACATTTCTAATAACACCTCTTAACTGTTCACTAACCGTGTGCTATCTCTCACAATGCTGGAATGGTTCTTTTGCCACCCGTGCAATTTGATGCACATTCCTATCTTCCTACCAGTCCTAGTTTCTGTTGCAGATATAGAATTGCCAGTGCTATTATCAAGAAACAGAAGAGGCTTTGACATTGCAACAGCCGTGATCATTGCCATCACAGTCCTTGCAGTAGCAGCATTGACACAACCATAACAACGATCATTTGGCCGAAAATACAGCTGCAGCCTTACAGACCATAGAGACTCTATCAGAAAGTGGACTTACTATAAGAACAAGTGGATACCTTGCAAGAACTTTTGGGACTGGGATGTGTTTATTCCCTGAGAGCTGTTTGTGTTGCCCGTATTGTAACTCTACTGGGATGTATATTGTTTCTGTATTTAATATGGCTATATGGTTTTTCTTCTGTTTATAGATTTGTCAAACAGCGGGCAGGCTTAGGAGCTATGGTGGTACTCCTCTGCCTTGGCCTCCTTCTCTTCATTCATTTTGGCATGCATCTATGAGCTAGCCAATAGAGAGATCAAATTATCTTTCATCAGGCCATGACCGCCCTAAAGGCCGACAGCCCCCCATTAGTATGGCTCTTGATGCTGGACCGGTAGTCAAAGACGGGTAATGAAGGAGGTGGCTGTGTACCAACCTAAGACAGGAGCTGCAGCATGCTCTGCAGGCTCTGATGACGGGTAAGGACATATGCTGACCACTCAGCCTAAGACAGACACGGTCCCAAGCCTTAGTTTAATAATAAAGAAGGGGGATATGTCGGGGTTCCCGGGACCCCCAGCCTTGGGCACGGTCATGATGGCGCCTGGCGCTGAGCCAAAAGCGGCCAGCTATACAGTAAACAACCAGCGAATTCCAATGATTGGCTAGTTAACGATGTGATTAGAGCATGCCCCCCTCGTGTACTGCAGCTATGCCTGCAGCTGTCCACGCGTTTACCTCGTGTGCTCTCCCCTGATTGGTTGAAGTGTATATAAGCTTGGTGGGTGGGGGAGTAAGCGGTGGCTGAAGCGGAAGCTGGGAGTAAGAAGAAGCTGAGAGTAGGAGAAGAAGCGAGGAAGAAGAGTGCGAGCGAGGATGTGAGCCGAGCGGGAGAAGCGGAGCGGCCGAAGCAGGTGTGAGCCGAGCGGGAGGAGCGGAGCGACCGGAGCAGGTGAGAGTTAAGCAGAGGGAAAGAGAGCGAGAGAAAGAAAAGAGAGAAGGGGATAGAAAAGAGGGAAAGAAAGGAAGACTGTGCACAATAAACTTCCAAAGCTTCAGACGTTTGTTGTGTCTCTCTCTGCGGCCAGAGGGAACGCGATAATCAACTGTTCCCTTCCAATCTGTACCTCAGTTCAAACCACCAAACACATCTTTATTGTACAACACATAGAGAGCATTACTTCAAGAGAAAGTGACAAGCTATTGAGTCATATGCATCCCCAAATTTCTAAAAAAAATTGAGGGAACCTTAGGAACAGAATTCTTTCATCTGCATTAATCCAACAGTGAAGTGACCTTCAAATTACTTTTGGAGTTCCTGATGTGATTTTTCTCAGCTCAACTCTGGCTTCTGACTGATCTCATGAGCATGAACTCAAACTCACTTCATCAGTATAAGTGTCAGCATACTGATTAAACAAGTGCTTTGCAGATCCAAGATGGCAGACTAGAAGGTGCCTGCATCTCCCATCACTCCAGAACTCAGGATTCAAAAAGGGGAGGTATTGAGAGACTCTGACCAACACAGAGCCGCTGGGCGAGTCTCTCCCATTGGGTGAAGCTTGGCCCAGGCAGCAGGCCGGGACATGGGCAGCTTCTTGGAGCAGGGCAGGGCAGTGAGTGACTTCCCCGAGCAGCCTGGTTCCCTCCAGCAGCGGGCTGGGTCCACAGCAGGACCGCCTAGTGACAGGTTTTCCGCACAGAGCCAGCCCCCAGCCCTGGACCCAGCAGCAGCCCCCAGCCCACAGGCAGCTTCACAAACCAGGGCAGGACAGTGAGAGGCTTTCCCGAGCAGCCAGGCTCCCTCTGGCTACAGGATGGGTCCAGAGCCAGCTTCTCAGAGCAGGCCCGCCCAGTGAAAGGATTTCCGTGCAGAGCCAGCCCCCAACCCTGGGCCCAACAGCGGGCAACTTTCTTCAGAAGAAGTGCATTATCAAGTTCCTCCAAGATTTCAGGCTACAGAAGGCTGGGAGGTGATATACTGGAAATCTACAGGGACACTATAAGCCAATAGAGGAAATCTGCAATATCTCAGAGTCCCACTGATATCTGAACAATATGAGAAAACAAGGGAAGAAAATGTCCCAAACAAACCTAGATACTATATCAATAAAATCCAATGACAGCACAGCAGAAGAAATGTCAGAAAGGGAGTTTAACATGTACATAATTAAACGATCAGGGAAGCAAACAAGGAGATGAAAGAGCAAATGAAGGAATTGAATGATGAGATAAAAGAGCAAATGCAGGCATTAAATGATTGCACCAATCGACAGTTAAAAGAGCAAATATGGGAAAGAAAAGATCATTTCAATAAAGAGTTAGAGATACTGAAAAAAAAAGACAGAAATCCTTGAAATGAAGGAAACAATAAACCAAATTAAAAACTCCATAGAAAGCATAACCAATAGGATAAAACACCTGGAAGACAGAACATAAACATAATCTACAAGAATTATGGGATAACATGAAAAGGCCAAATTTAAGAATTATTGGGATTAAGGAAGACTTAGAGAAACAAACCAAAGGAATGAATAATTTATTCAATGAAATAATATCAGAAAATTTCCCAAATCTGGAGAATGAAAAAGAATATCAAGTAGAAGAGGCTTATAGGACTCCAAATACACAAAATTACAACAACCCACACCAAGGCACATTATTATGAAAATACCTAACATACAAAATAAAGACAGAATTTTAAAGGCTACGAGAGAAAAGAATCAAATTGCATTCATGGGGAAACCAATAAGAATATCATCAGATTTTTCAATCCAGACCCTAAAAGCTAGAAGGGCCTAGAACAATATTTGCCAAACCCTGAAAGAAAACGGATGCCAACCATGAATCTTATACCCAGCAAAACTTACCTTCAGATTTGACAACAAAATAAAAATCCTTCCATGATAAACAAAAGCTAAAAGAATTTACAAAAAGAAAGCCGCATTACAGAACATTCTCAGCAAAATATTCCATGAGGAAGAAATGAAAAACAATGATGCAAATCAGCAAAGGGAGGAACTACCCTAAAGGAATAGGCAAATAAAGGAGAAACCAAATCATGTCAAAAAAAAAAAATGAGCCAAATGACTGGGAATATAAATCATATCTCAATAATAACCCTGAATGTTAATGGCCTGAACTCATCAATCAAAGACTTGGACTGCCAGATTGGATTAAAAAGAAAGATCCAACAATATGCTGCCTGCAAGAAATTCATCTCATAGAAAGAGATACCCACAGACTAAAGGTGAAAGGATGGGAAAAAACACACCATGCACATGGACTCAGCAAAAAAGCTGGAGTATCCATCCTCATTTCAGATAATGTGGACTTCAAGCCAAAACTAGTCAGAAGGGATAAAGAAGGACATTTCATACTGCTTAAGGGAAGCATAAATCAGCAAGACAAAACAATCATATATATCTATGCCCCAAACAGTGGCTCATCCATGTACATCAAACAAATACTTCTCAATTCCAGAAATCAAATAGACCACAACACAATAATACTAGGTGATTTTCACACACCTCTCTCACCACTGGACAGATCTTCCAAACAAAAATTGAATAAAGAAACCATAGATCTCAATAACACAATCAATAATTTAGACTTAATGGACATATATAGAATATACCATCCAACAAAGAACAAATACACTTTCTTCTCAGCAGCACATGGATCCTTCTCTAAAATAGACTATATTTTCTGCCACAAAGCTACTGCTAGCAAATACAAGAAGATAGAGATACTACCTTGTATTCTATCAGATCATAATGGATTGAAATTAGAAATAAGTGACAGAATAAAAAACAAAAACTTTTCCAACAACTGGAGACTAAATAATACACTATTATATGATGAATGGATAACAGAAGACATCAGGAGGGAAATAAAAAAATTCTTAGAAGTAAACGAGAACAAAGACACATCATATCAAAGTCTCCGGGACACTATGAAAGCAGAACTTAGAGGAAGATTTATTTCACGGAGTGCATTCAACAAAAGAAGTAAAAATCAACAAATAAATGATTTAACACTATAGCTCAAAGCCCTAGAAAAAGAAGAGCAGACCAACACCAAAAGTAGTAGAAGACAGGAAATAGGTAAAATCACAGCTGAAATCAAGGATATTGGAACAAAAGAAACAATAGAAAAAATCAACAAAATAAATAGTTGGTTCTTTGAAAACATAAACAAAATTGATAAACCCTTAGCCACACTATCAAAGAGAAAGAGAGAGAAAACTCAAATTACTAAAATTTGGAATGAACAAGAAAATATCACTACAGACACGAATGAAATACAAAACATAATTAGAAGCTATTTTGGAAATCTATATGCCAACAAAACAGAAAATCTTGAAGATATCAACAAGTTTCTAGAGTCATATGAATTACCTAAACTGAACCAGGAGGACATACACAACTTAAATCGATCAATTTCAAGTAATGAAATAGAAGAAGTCATCAAAAGTCTACCAACAAAGAAAAGTCCTGAACCAGATGGGTTCTCAGCTGAGTTCTACAAAACCTTTAAAGAAGAGCTCATTCCAATACTTCTCAAAGTATTCCATGAAATAGAAGAGGAGGGAACCCTCCCAAACTTGTTCTAAGAAGCCAAATATCACCCTGATACCTAAACCAGACAGAGACACATCAAGGAAAGAAAATTTCAGGCCAATATTCTTAATGAATATTGATTCAAAAATTCTCAACAAAATTTTAGCAAATCGCATACAAAAAATATATTAAAAAGAGAGTGCACCACGATCAAGTGGGTTTTATCCCAGGGATGCAAGGTTGGTTCAACATCCAGAAATCAATAAATGTCATTCACCATATCAACAGACTTAAAGTTAAGAATCACATGATTATTTCAATAGATGCAGAAAAAGTATTTGATAAAATACAGCATCCCTTCATGCTCAAAACACTAGAAAAAATAGGGATAGTGGGAACATTCCTTAACATTGTAAAGGCCATGTACGCTAAGTCCATGGCCAATATCATTCTAAATGGTGAAAAACTGAAAGCATTCCCCCTAAAAACTGGAACAAGGAAGAGATGCCCTCTTTCCACTTCTATTCAACATTGTCCTTGAAACTCTAGCCAGAGCAATTAGACAGACCAAAGAAATTAAAGGGATATGAATAGGAAAAGAAGAACTCAAATTATCCCTATTTGCTGATGACATGATTGTATATTTAGAAGAACCTGGAAATTCCACCAGAAAACTTTTACAACTCATAAGTGAATTCAGTAAAGTACAGGTTACAAGATCAATGTTCATAAATCTAATGCATTTTTATACATAAGTGATGAATCTTCAGAAAGAGAAGTTAGGAAAACTACCCCATTCACAATAACCTCGAAAAAAATAAAATACTTGGGAATCAATCTCACAAAAGAGGTAAAAGACCTCTACAATGAGAACTACAGAACACTAACTAAAGAAAGAAATTAAAGAAAACCTTGGAAGATGGAAAGATCTCCCATGTTCTTGGATAGGCAGAATTAATATTGTCAAAATGGTATACTACCAAAAGGACTATACAGATTCAATGCAATTCCAATTAAAATCCCAATGACATACCTTACAGAAATAGAGCAAGGAATCATGAAATTCATCTGGAAGAATAAGAAACCCAGAATAGCTAAAGCAATCCTTAGCAGGAAGAGTGAAGCAGGAGGTATTGCAATACCAGCATTTCAACTATACTACAAAGCAATAGTAACAAAAATGGCATGGTATTGGTACCAAAATAGACAAGTAGATCAATGGTACAGAATAGAGGACATGGACACAAACCCAAATAAATACAATTTTCTCATACTAGACAAAGGGCTGAAAATATGCAATGGAGAAAAGATAGCCTCTTCAACAAATGGTACTGGCAAAACTGGAAATCCATATGCAACAGAATGAAACTAAACCCCTATCTCTCACCCCACACAAAAATCAACTCAAACTGTATCAAGAACCTCAGAATCAGACCAGAGACCCTTCATCTTATAGAAGAAAAAGTAGGTCCAAATCTTCAACTTGTTGGCTTAGGATCAGACTTCCTTAACAGGACTCCCATAGCACAAGAAATAATAGCAAGAATCAACAACTGGGATAGATTCAAACTAAAAAGTTTTCTCTCAGCAAAGGAAACTATCAGCAATGTGAAGAGAGAGCCTACAGAGTGGGAGAAAATCTTTGTCACTCATACTTCAGATAGAGCACTAATTTCCAGAATATATAAAGAACTCAAAAAACTCTACCCTAAGACTACAAATAACCCAATCAACAAATGGGCTAAGGAAATGAAGACACTTCACAGAAAAAGATCTACAAGCAATCAACAGATATATGAAAAAATGTTCAACATCTCTAGTAATAAGAGAAATGCAAACCAAAACTACCCTAAGATTCCATCTCACCCCAATTAGAATGGCGATTATCAAGAATACAAGCAACAATAGGTGTTGGAGAGGATGTGGGGGAAAAGGTACACTCACACATTGCTGCAAATTAGTGCAGCCAGTCTGGAATGCAGTGTGTAGATTCCTTAGAAAACTTGGAATGGAACCACCATTTGACCCAGCTATCCCACTCCTTGGTCTATTCCCAAAGGATTTAAAATTAGCATACTACAGAGATACAGTCATGTCAATGTTTATAACTGTTCAATTCACAATAACCAGATAAGTAACCAACCTAGATACCCCTCATTGATGAATAGATAAAGAAACTGTGATATATATATATATATATATATATATATATATATACACACACACACACACAATGGAATATTACTCAGCCATAAAGAATAATAGAATTATGGCATTTGCAGGCAAATGGATGAAATTGGAAAATATCATGCTAAGTGTGATAAGCCAATGTCAAAAAACCAAAGGACGAATGATCTCGCTGATAAGCAGATGATGACACACAAGGGGGGTTGGGAGGGGGGCAAGAATGGAGGAAGGAAGGACTGTATAGAGGGAAAAGAGGGCTGGGAGGGTTGGGGGGAAGGTAAAAAATAACAGAATGAATCAAACAACATTACCCTATGTAAATTTATGATTACACAAATGGTATGCCTTTACTCCATGTACAAATAGAGAAACAACATGTATCCCATTTGTTTACAATTTTAAAAAAAGAAAAAAGAAACAGAAAAAAATATTCCAAAAAAAAAAAAAAAGAGCATACTGAACCGTCTTCAAAAAAATACAGAAATGTCTTAAAATTCTTGAAGAACTATTATACAGTGGGCTTCATTAGGTCAGACAGCATCATAGGAGAGGAGGACTACAATGAAGAAAATTGCACTAGAGATAGGTTGCTAGCAAGTTGGAGAGGTTAACTCCATTATCCAGCACCCAGAATTTCTCAGCAGTTCAGCAAGTTTGATTATGTAGAACACACTGACATAAGAATTTTTCATCACTAGATAGTAAGCTCTATTGTGGGACTATCCAACTTATTCATCATTTTATCCTTAGGTTCCCAAACACTAAAATACAAAGTGATAGTATTTTTACAGTTGTTTAGCAGAACAACAAGGCTACCACTCATGTAAATTTTTCAATCACCCACCCACCCTCCAACTCCAGACTCCAAATCCAGCTACCTCTCTGTTATCTTTATATAACTCAGAGACTTCCTTGTCCAAATTCTACAGACTATTCTCTTTAGCTTACATCGACTAATGTTTTTCTTTTTTAAGACTTTCTGCAAATGATAATGATACTAACCAATTTTACTGACTGTGTACATAGTACTTTATAACTTATTGCATGATTTAATTAAACATAAATTAAAATGGACAGTAATAGTTCATTTATATAACAAAGGAATGGAACCTCAGAGAAGTTATATAAATCAGCCAAGATTTAATAGACAGAAAATATCAAGTCAGGGTTAGAACCAACTCTAGATGACTCTAAAATCTGTATACTTTATCTTATTAAACAATTGCCTTTGGGCTCGTGTTGTGGCTCAGTGGTAGAGTGCTTGCCTAGCATGTGTGAGGCACTGGTTTCCAACCTCAGCATCCCATATAAATAAGTAAACAAGATAAAAGTCAATCCACAACCAAAAAGAAATTTTTAAAAAATTGCCAGACACTTGTCTTTGATAAAGGATGTAGAAGACTGGGAAATTTTTCAACATGCAGAATGAAGTGGTAGATTGGGACTGACAGGTGAAAGAGTTGGAATGGTTGCTTTTGTAATGACATGAAAAGTTAGGAAATTCCTGAGATAAGCCCTGCTCCATCAGTCCATTCTCAGTCATCCTCACATATATTTTTCATTTGATAATAGAACATGGTCACTATAGCATCTACTTACTTATCTGAAGTGCCTGAAAAAAGAGTTTCTTCCAAAAATGTTTCTATATGAATTCATGAGAATTGGGAAGGAAGTCCTGAATACAGGGGACCAAAACATGATATCTACCAACATGTATCAAAACCTTCTCTAAATAAAGAATATTTTCTGTTGCTTCTCAGTTTTGCCACAAATTGATTGTATCAGAGTCTTTTTAACTAAATATTAACTTTTCTGCTAATGTTTTAATTATCTTTCTAAACATTCTCAGGTTGATTTTAGAGTTATACCACCAGCCCTCCCAGGCAGAGATGAACCATACACCAGGTAGTTTACAGTCTGTGAAGAGAAAGCAGAACACATTCATTTCACCCCCAGTTATGTGCTTGGAAAAAATCAAAATGAGCATGGACCATCAGGTAGGAAATACGGTTAAAACATCTCGTTTTAACAAGCATCTCTGTTCACAGTTTAAGGGTATATACTTTTCAAAACATGTTGTACATGATAAATTGATAAACATTTTTGTCACTTTAAAAAATAGACTAATTAAGCAAAAGAGTTGGCTCTTCAAGACCAAGTGATACCCACAAAGATTTGAATACCTTCTTTAAAGTTCTCCTCCAGGAAGTCCCTATCTTTTACTTTGTTTTTTCTCAGGATTCCATCCTGCACATGTCAGTTTGCACTTTTGTTGAATCTGTTTACTGTCCAGAGCTTCACTCTCTATCCTGTGTGAAAAACTATTTCAAGATTCCAGAATAGGAAAATATCCTTGAGAGCATTTTTATAATGATTTAGTGGTCCTTATATATAAAGCTCTCACTCTCTGTGTTCAAATGCTCTAATGTTCATGACCCATAAACATTATATTTTGGATCATCATGAAGATGGATGAACTGAGGGTAGCACACACACATACACACACACACACACACACACACACACATACTCACAATAGTCTTCTGTATCCATAGCACCCTTTAATACTAAAGACTAGCATGAGTATTTACCTAGAAAACTGAAAAAAAAAATGGATCATTCCCTCAACTACAAATCTATTCTCTTGACTTAAGTCTCCTATCGTAGCCTGTTTTCCTTTCAGACTCTTTATTTCCACACTTTCTAACAATTCCTGCATCCCAATGAACTTTCAGAAAGATCCCAAGTCTAAGGTGTTATGCCATATATTGTTTTCAGATCAGAAATTGAAAATGATCTTTAAAAGAAAAAGAATAGAATTATTCTATTCTACAGTCATTAATATTTAAAATATATTTAAACAGCTAAAAAGTAAGAGATCAGCCCTGGGCAATGGTGTCTAGATGAACAACACTATAATGATTGATAGCACTGTGGGAAAGGACACATTCTTTCTTATCACATGGGACAAACGGACCCCCAATATTTCTCCATGGAATCCCAACAGAACACTAAGAGAAACTTTAACACAGGATACTGTTTCCAAAATGGCCTAAGTATTCCAAGAAAGGAATGAGTAAGAAATCAACTTATAAACTTTTAAAAAATTTTGTCAGAACATAAAAATAAATGGTTTAATGTCATACGTGTAATATTTAAATGTCTGTGTTGCAATAATTGTATCATATCCAAAATTATTATTCATGTGTGATCCTAAGAATTTTGGGGGAGGGTAAAAAACAGAACTTAAGTAGGAGTACTAAGAAAAAAAAAAGAGTAAAATGCAAGTTACCCAAAAAGAGTTTTGAAGAATAAATGTGGAGAGAATCTTTTGAACATGGTATACACTTTGCTAAAATTTCCTTCCTAATTAACCCCAATTAGCACCATGAAATGCTATTCTGAAGCCAAAGAGTAAAGGCCTAAACATATGCACCTTTCAAAACACACATTTCCAACCAGTAATTTCACCAAGCATAGACACTATGCATGAAATTAGTCAAGGTTATGTAACTAAATTGCCTTAGTTCTCATTATGGGATATTATGAAATCCCTCAAAAGTCTGTTTGGTCTCTCTTACTAGATTTTTTTAAATTGCATAATGGAAACATAGAAAATAGCTTTGGGACAGAAAATATTAGGTAGGCATTTGGACTTACAGTTTTCAGGTCAAAGCAAACCCAAAAATGTTAACTATGATAGTAACTTCTCAGGCAACAAATTCTTCTGTGCCTCCAATTACAATGAATGCTAAAATGAACAAAGACACAGTTTCCCCAGCCAAATGATCACCATTATCAAAAAAGTCTGACCAGAGAGGGTGAAGCCCAAGCAGTCAGATGGGATTAACCCAGGCCCCTGGAAGGAAAAGGGGAGAAGCAAGAGAAACTCCCAACAACTGGAACAAAGACAGAGTCTTGAGAGCCAAGGCCAATCAGAGATGCCACAAAGAGAAGGCTCATGACTGGGGCCTCAAATACAAGGTCTTAGTGGCAGGAAACAAGGAACTATGCTGGCCATCTCTGTTTCTCCTCTCTGTATGGGTTGTAGTGTGGAAAGACCTTTTTCCAGAGTCTGGATTGTTCTCTGAACTGAACCTTCAGGTAAGAGGTCACTGAGCAAGAAAGTAAGCAATTATACACAGATTTCTATCAGTGTATAATTATACACTGATAGAATTATAACAGATTTCTATCAGTACCTTTCACGATGTAATTTACTCAATCATTTTATAATACTGTCTAAAACTAGAGTTGGCAAATTATTCTTAAGTGCACCTCAATATCTTCTTTAGGCCTAACAATATTTCCACAGTTGTCCTTTGCTTTATTCCCCTTTCCACAAAACCATCTATACCATATTAACTTATCTCTATCTTACTTCATTCCTTAGCATTTTACCAGATGAATATTTAGCTAATTGGGAAATAACTGATTTCAAATGCCTGTACCTAAGAAGGTATTTGTGATTAACAATGGCTTAGAGTAGGCATTCTCAAACTTCAATGTTCAAGGGAATCATCAGGAGTTTGCTCTCCTGATACTGAGGCATTTCCCAAGGTAATATGAGAGATTTACATGTCTGAATATCTCTAGATTTTTAGAGAAACAGGTACTACTTGTCCAAGAACCTCATTTTAATTCTCTCTGAGTTAAATGTTAAACCTCCTTGAAAATGTGTTTTGCAATTTCAAAGGTTACTCCAAAACCAGTGTTATCAAAAAGCTCTTTATAAACATAATCACTTCCCTTTGACCGTTTGAATGTGTAAGTTGGGGGTGAACTTGAAAGAGTTGAAGTATGATTTTGATGAATAAAGAGAAGTTATCTGGAGTTCCAAGAATTTAGCAATCCAAGAAGGAAAAAGAAGAGAATAAAGGAAAGAGGGTAATGGACACCAAAAAAAAAAGGGCCAACAAGCCATCCTTAATGGTGGGGTATACCAAGAACGTAAAGAAGTATGTGATTTCACATTGTTCCCCATGTTAGTGTATTGGAGCTTTAAACTGGCAAGAACAAAGCACAGGAATTTTCTTTCAGAGTCAGGAACTAATTTGGAAATAGACATAGGAGTCAGGTAGATGATCAAAACATTAGTTGTATGTATAATTCAGTTCAAGTAACAAGTGTGGTTTGATCTAAAGCCACAGTTGGGATTTCTAATACTTTTTCTCACATCTGGATATCATATCACCCCAAAGGCATTTTCTGAAAGGCGAATGCTCATCTCACTAGGTACAAAGGGAATCATAGCTCACGTTAATCAGAATCTGGTGGTAGGTAGAGAAACTGGTTTGCAGATCTGCCTCTCCAAGGCAGGACAGGACCCTGACCATGTATGCTCAGCCCAAGGAATCTAGAGCAGAATGCATACACTGAGGATGGGCAGTTCAAAGAGAAAGAAGAAGAAACTAAGCTTCCTAGATAAATTCCAGCCCATATATATCACAGATTCTGTGTTAATTGTGAATAACTTATAATAACTGGAATCCAGTATCACCTTCAGAAAATGTGTAAGGGTGAATAACTAGGCTTTGCAAAAAAGAAGTTCTTCCTATTTTTTTTAAAGTAACAGTCTTATAAAATGATTCCTTTAGGGAAAAAAATGAAATCTAGACCACATACTTACCTCAATAATAATATAAATCTTCCTGTTATAATGAAAGGAAGTGGCTATTACTCTTCTAACACGTGACTGATCCACAATTTTAAAGTACCATGACAAAAGATCTCTCTGTTACCATGTTAGTCAGTTCTGACTCTACCTGGAGAATTCATAGTTGTTCATCTGAAACCGCAGAGAACCTGGAATAAAATGGTAAAAAGAAAAAAAACAAAAACCAGAAAAGTAGCGCCCCATTTTATGTAATTGGCATTTTCATTCTCTCTCTGAGGAATATATAAGGAAATTCCCTCATGATAAATTTAACATGGGAAAGTACAAATATGTTTATTTTATGACTCTTAAAAAATTATCAAGTCAATAAAATGTCTGTTAGAACTACAAAGAGAATAGAAAAAAGAATTACTAATGCAATAAAGATAAGTTCTCCTAAGATCTTAAATGTTCACCCAAAATGTCAATACTATATCACAGAACCAAAATCAGTTTTCCTTTCTTTTAAAATCAACACACATTAATTATCCATGTTAATGGAATTCACTGTGATATTTCCATAAACACACAGATTGCATTGATCATTTCAAAATCAATTATTAATTTAACTTTATATGATTTCCATTTTGAGTTATAACCTGATAACTAAGTCTAATAAAAACCATATTTACAAGTTGAATAGAGTATGCATAATAAAGGTTTTATATAGAAATAATGCCTAGTAATTATATTTGAAAAAAATGAAACACAAATTTTGTATTATTGCATTTATAAACTTAAAGATACTATTAAAGGTGAAATAAAAATTGGTACAATCTAAAATTTGTGTATGATACTCAAGGACACTGGAAGGATTTTAGCAAAATAGCCTCAGTATTAAATGCACCAAATACCCACAAATATGGTGTAGAATTAGAGAGGAAATCGAAACTGAAATTCACCTTAAAAACTATGTGGAAACAAATGTTAAGTATGTACGTTGAATAAAAGAGACTGTTGACACCGGAATACACTATATTAAAACTTGTGGGATGTGGCCAAAATAGTACTCAAAGGACTTGTTTTTACCTTATTTCTAAACAACAATAAAACAAACCAAAAAAATTAGCTAAGAAATTAACTTGGGAAAGCAGATAGAGAATTATATTAGAAATCAAAAAGTAATAAAAGTGATGACTAATAATAAAAGAAAAAATCAATGAAACACGAGTGATACCAATAACAATCAAAAGCTTCAAAAATAATTTTAAATGTACCAAATACCCCCAAATATGGTGTAGAATTTCTAGAACTAGTAAAGGCATGGGGAAAGATTTCCTTACATTTTATAATCCCCTGAACTGGAAACCTGAGAAATATTCATCAATAATGGAATTCTGAAAGTATAGTTAATCTATATTACAAAATTGTAATCAACATTTAAATAGAAGTAGATGATTGCATTTGTCACCATGGACTACATCATGCATGTAAGTGCCAACCTCAGGCATAGTCCTGTACTCACTGTACAATTTCCCTAATGTTCTCTTTAAATCAATTCATTTTAAAAGAAAAAAAAACAAATTTGATGTCATTCTATCAGTACTATCTGTGGAAGCACAAGTTTGATATGTTGGATATATTTTTCTGTCACACAAAAATGAATCCACAACAAATGATGTTCTCAAAGTTCTTCCCTGACCCAGTCACTCTCCACTGTTGCATACAATCCTGTTTGCCTAAGATGGATTTGGTTTAGACCCATTAAGCATAGTCCTTTCTCACCTTGAGGAGCTGGTCTCTGAATGCCTTCCTGAGGTAGGTCTAATGGAGACAGTGAGCTTGTAGTTCAACCAGCTACTTGGGAGTATGTGAGAAGTGAATTAGTTATAAAAAGGATGCCTCTGAGGGTACTGGAGCAGCTCCCCACTTCCCTCTCTAACAAGAGAATAGAAACTCAGTCAGGGAGATGGAAAGTAAGTCAAGAATATACACTTGTCTCCAATTTCAAGTTTCCCATCATATGGGAACAAATGGAAGGGACTGTTAAAAATATCCAGCAGGCTGAATATGTTCAGAGCCACTGTTTGGAGGAGGTTTTTCCCAACAACTTTGGCAAAGAGGAAGTCTCTCACTTCCAACCTTATTACAGAGACCTTCCCAAATTTATTGAGGGGGTAATAGCACCTCCTCAAATGAACTAGATAATCCACCAAACACTGGAGAGGATTCAAGCCCCCAATCCAACATTGTATCCTTGTATCTGAACTATTGAAGGTAGTCTATTTTTAGTCCTTTTTTGGGTACTGATATGTACTGGCTCCTTCTACTTTAGGACAAGACTTCTGGATTTTTCATTATAACGGCTAACCTGACCTCTTTTCTCCCTTAAAAAAAAAAAACTTACTGTATTATTTGCCTTATAAAACCACATTGCCTCATTATGGGCCTGTTCATAAAGTTGGTGTTTTCGGATTGACAGGTACAAGAGGGAAATGTCTGAGATGAGCTCTGTTCCATCAGTCCATTCTCACTCAGCCGTACTCACATATATTTTTTTCATTTGATAACCAGATTTGTCACTACAGCACCTACTTATGTATTTGAAGCCAAAGAAAAAAATATTTTTTTTTCAAAAATGTATCTATATTAATTCCTGAGAATTGGAAGGAAAATCTTCAGTATAGAAGGCTGAAACATGAAATCTACAAACATGTAATTGTCCAAAGTCCTCTCTTAAATGCTTTCTGCTGCTTTCTAATTTTAAACTCAATTCACTGTTCCATAGTTTTCCAGATTAAATATTATAATTTCTATTTATGATGTTTTTACAATCTTTTTTAAAATTTATTTATATTGTATACAAATGGGATACATATTATTTCTCTGTTTGTACATGAAGTAAAGGCATACCATTTGTGTAATCATACATTTACCTAGGGTAATAGTGTTTGATTTATTCAGTTATTTTTTTCTTCCCCCCGACCCCACCCAGCCCTCTATTCCCTCTATACAGTCCCTCCTTCCTCCATTCTTGCCCCCTCCTACCCCCACTATGTGTCATCATCCGCTTATCAGTGAGATATTCGTCCTTTGGTTTTTTGAGATTGGCTAATCTCACTTGGCATGATATTCCCCAATTTCATCCATTTGCCTGCAAATGCCATAATTTTATTATTCTTTATGGCTGAGTAATATTCCATTATATATATATATATATATATATATATATATATATATATATATATATAAGTTTCTTTCCAAATTTTCTAAGGAATCTCCACACTGCTTTCCAGAGTGGCTGCACTAATTTGCAGCAATGTGTGAGTGTACCTTTTTCCCCACATCCTCGCCAACACCTATTGTTGTTTGTATTCTTGATAATCACCATTCTAATTGGGGTGAGATGGAATCTTAGGTTAGTTTTGATTTGCATTTCTCTTATTACTAGAGGTGTGGAACATTTTTTCATATATCTGTTGATTGCTTATAGATCTTCTTCTGTGAAGTGTCTGTTCATATCCTTAGCCCATTCATTGATTGGATTATTTGTATTCTTCGTGTAGAGTTTTTTGAGTCCTTTATATATTCTGGAAATTAGTACTCTATCTGAAGTATGAGTGGCAAAGATTTTCTCCCACTCTGTAGGCTCTCTCTCCACTTTACGGATAGTTTCCTTTGCTGAGAGAAGGCTTTTTAGTTTGAATCTATCCCAGTTATTGATTCTTGCGTTTATTTCTTGTGCTATGGGAGTCCTGTTAAGGAACTCTGATCCTAAGCCGACTTGTTGAAGATTTGAACCTGCTTTTTCTTTTATCAGATGCAGCATCTCTAGTCTGATTCCAAGGTCCTTGATCCATTTTGAGTTGACTTTTGTGCAGGGTGAGATATAAGGGTTTAGTTTCATTCTGTTGCATATGGATTTCCAGATTTCCCAGCACCATTTGTTGAAGAGGCTATCTTTTCTCTATTGCATATTTTCGGCCCCTTTGTCTAGTATGAGAAAATTGTATTTATTTGAGTTTGTGTCCATGTCCTCTATTCTGTACCATTGATCTACCTATCTATTTTGGTACCAATACCATGCCATTTTTGTTACTGTTGCTTTGTAGTATAGTCGAAGTTCTGGTATTGCAATGCCCCCTGCTTCAAGCTTCCTACTAAGGACTGCTTTAGCTATTCTGGGTTTCTTATTCTTCCAAATGAATTCATGATTGCTTTCTCTATTTCTGTAAGGTCATTGGGATTTTAATTGGAATTGCATTGAATCTGTATAGCACTTTGGGTAGTATGGCCACTTTGAAAATATTAATTCTGCCTATCCAAGAACATGGGAGATCTTTCCATCTTCTAAGGTTTCTTTAATTTCTTTCTTTAGTGTTCTGTAGTTCTCATTGTAGAGGTCTTTCACCTCTTTTGTGAGATTGATTCCCAAGTATTGAATTTTTTTCGAGGTTATTGTGAATAGGGTAGTTTTCCTAATTTCTCTTTCTGAAGATTCATCACTTATGTATAAAAATGCATTGGATTTAGGAGCATTGATCTTGTAACCTGTACTTTGCTGAATTCACTTATGAGTTGTAAAAGTTTTCTGGTGGAATTTCCTGGTTCCTCTAAATATATAATCATGTCATCAGCAAATAGGGATAGTTTGAGTTCTTCTTTTCCTATTCGTATCCCTTTAATTTCCTTGGTCTCTCTAATTGATCTGGCTAGAGTTTCAAAGACAATGTTGAATAGAAGTGGTAAAGAGGGCATCCCTGCCTTGTTCCAGTTTTTAGGGGGAATGCTTTCAGTTTTTCTCCATTTAGAATGATATTGGCCATGGGTTTAGCATAGATGGCCTTTACAATGTTAAGGAATGTTCCCACTATCCCTATTTTTTCTAATGTTTTGAGCATGAAGGGATGCTGTATTTTATCAAATGCTTTTTCTGCATCTATTGAAATAATCATGTGATTCTTAACTTTAAGTCTGTTGATATGGTGAATGACATTTATTGATTTCCGCATGTTGAACCAACCTTGCATCCCTGGGATAAAACCCACTTGATTGTGGTGCACTATTTTTTAATATGTTTGTGTATGTGATTTGCTAAAATTTGGTTGAGAATTTTTGCATCGATGTTCATTAAGGATATTGGTCTTAAATTTTCTTTTCTCGATGTGTCTCTGTCTGATTTAGGTATCCGGGTGATATTGGCTTCATAGAATGAGTTTGGGAGGGTTCCCTCCTCTTCTATTTCATGGAATACTTTGAGAAGTATTGGAATGAACTGTTCTTTAAAGGGTTTATAGAACTCAGCTGAGAACCCATCTGGTCCTGGACTTTTCTTTGTTAGGCTTTTGATGACTTCTTCTATTTCATTACTTGAAATTGATCTATTTAAATTGCATATGCCCTCCTGGTTCAGTTTAGGTAATTCATATGACTCTAGAAACCTGTTCATGTCTTCAAGATTTTCTATTTTGTTGGAGTATAGATTTCCAAAATAGCTTCTAATTATGTTTTGTATTTCACTCGTGTCTGTAGTGATATTTCCTTGTTCATTCCAAATTTTAGTAATTTGAGTTTTCTCTCTCTTTCTCTTTGATAGTGTGGCTAAGGGTTTATCAATTTTGTTTATTTTTTCAAAGAACAAACTATTTATTTTGTTAATTTTTCCGATTGTTTCTTTTGTTTCAATTTACTTGATTTCAGCTCTGATTTTACCTATTTCCTGTCTTCTACTACTTTTGGTGTTGGTCTGTTCTTCTTTTTCTAGGGCTTTGAGCTGTAGTGTTAAGTTGTTTATTTGTTGATTTTTTCTTCTTTTATTGAATGCACTCCATGAAATAAATTTTCCTCTAAGCACTGCTTTCATAGTATTCCAGAGATTTTGATATGATGTATCTTTGTTCTCATTAACCTCTAAGAATTTTTTTATTTCCCTCCTGATGTCTTCTGTTGTCCATTCATCATACAATAGTGTTTTATTTGATCTTCAGGTGTTGGAGTAGTTTCTGTTTTTTATTCTGTCACTTATTTCTAATTTCAATCCATTATGATCTGATAGAGTACAAGGTAGTATCTCTATTTTCTTGTACTTGCTAACAGTAGCTTTGTGGCATGAAATATGGTCTATTTTGGAGAAGGATCCATGTGCTGCTGAGAAGAAAGTGAATTCGCTCTTTGTTGGATGGTATATTCTATAAATGTCTGTTAAGTCTAAATTGTTGATTGTGTTATTGAGATCTATGGTTTCTTTATTCAATTTTTGTTTGGAGGATCTGTTCAGTGGTGAGAGAGGTGTGTTAAAATCACCTAGTATTATTGTGTTGTGGTCTATTTGATTCTTGGAATTGAGAAGGATTTGTTTGACGTACATGGATGAGACACAGTTTGGGGCATAGATATTTATGATTGTTATGTCTTGCTGATTTATGCTTCCCTTGAGCAGTATGAAATGTCCTTCTTTATCCCTTCTGACTAGTTTTGGCTTGAAGTCCACATTATCTGAAATGAGGATAGACACTCCAGCTTTTTTGCTGTGTCCATGTGCATGGTATGTTTTTTCCCATCCTTTCACCTTTAGTCTATGGGTATCTCTTTCTATGAGATGAGTTTCTTGCAGGCAGCATATTGTTGGATCTTTCTTTTTAATCCAATCTGCCAGTCTAAGTCTTTTGATTGATGAGTTCAGGCCATTCATATTCAGGGTTATTATTGTGATGTGATTTATATTCCCAGTCATTTGACTCATTTTTGTTTTTTGACATGATTTGGTTTCTCCTTTATTTGGCTATTCCTTTAGGCTAGTTCCTCCCTTTGCTGATTTGCATCGTTGTTTTTCATCTCTTCCTCATGGAATATTTTGCTGAGAATGTTCTGTAATGCCAGCTTTCTTTTTGTAAATTCTTTTAGCTTTTGTTTATCATGGAAGGATTTTATTTTGTCGTCAAATTTGAAAGTAAGTTTTGCTGGGTATAAGAATCTTGGTTGGCATCCATTTTCTTTCAGGTCTTGGTAAATGTTGTTCCAGGCCCTTCTAGCTTTTAGGGTCCGGATTGAAAAATCTGATGATATTCTTATTGGTCTCCCCCTGAATATAATTTTATTCTTTTCTCTCGTAGCCTTTAAAATTCTGTCTTTATTTTGTATGTTAGGTATTTTTATTATAATGTGCCTTGGTGTGGGTCTGTTGTAATTTTGTATATTTGGAGTCCTATAAGCCTCTTGTACTTGATTTTCCATTTCATTCTCCAGATTTGGGAAATTTTCTGATATTATTTCATTGAATAGATTATTCATTCCTTTCATTTGTTTCTGTAAGTCTTCCTCAATCCCAATAATTCTTCATTTTGGCCTTTTCATGATATCCCATAATTCTTGTAGATTCTCTTCATGATTTGTTACCATCTTCTGTGTTTGGTCAACTTTGTTTTCAAGATTAAATATTTTTTCTTCAATGTCTGAGGTTCTGTCTTCCAGGTGTTCTATCCTATTGGTTGTGCTTTCTATGGAGTTTTTAGTTTGGATTATTGTTTCCTTCATTTCAAGGATTTCTATTTTTTTTTTTTTCAGTAACTGTAACTCTTTATTGAAATGATCTTTCGCTTCCTATATTTGCTCTTTTAACTGTTGATTGGTGTGATCATTCAATGCTTGCATTTACTCTTTCATTTCATCATTTGGTTCCCTGATCATTTTATGTATGTACATTCTGAACTCCCTTTCTGACATTTCTTCTGCCATGCTGTCATTGGATTTTATTGATGTAGCATCTAGGTTTGTTTGGCACATTTTCTTCCCTTATTTTCTCATATTGGTCAGGTATCAGTGGAACGCTGAGATATTGCATATTTCCTCTATTGACTTATAGTGTCCCTGTAGATTTCCAATGTATCTCCTCATAGCCTTCAGTAGCCTGAAGTCTTGGAGGAACTTGATAATCCAGTGCTCCACAAGAAAGCTGCACCTCTAGGGCTGGTGGCCTTCAGATGGGGTATATTCCCTGCTGGTGGGCAGAGGTGCCTCCACTTGTTGACCAATGGTCAGCCAAAGGGAACTAAACTGTGGGCTGAGGCATGGCTGGTCTGGGCCTGTGTCTCTGGTTCTACTCCCCTGGTAGGAAAGCCTTGCCCAGCAGGGAAGACTCACCCGGTGGGGCTGTCTCGCTGGTCAGCTCCCCTCCTAGAAGTTCCCCTTGATCCAGAACTACCGCCTGGGCTGGGCAGCCCTCCTCTGCAATGTTCCCAGGGGCCTGGACCTGCCTCCTGGGTCAGGGAGCCTCGCCCTTTGCCAAAGCATCTCGCTGGGCAGCCCTCCTCTACAATGCTCCCGGTTGTTCGAGTTCACCACTCCAGTGGATGGGGGATCTCGTTGGGCAACTCTATTTCACAAAGTTCCCTGCATTCTGGGACCATCGCCCTGTTCGGGGCACCTCCCCAGTGGGAGAGACTTACCTGGCAGCTCTGAGTTTGTTCCAAGTCTCTCAATATCTCCTGTTCTTGAATCTTGAGTCCTGGAGTGACATGAAATGGAGTCACCCTCTAGTCTGCCATCTTGAAAACCCCCTTACAATCTTTTTAAACATTCTCAGGCTGATGTTAGAGTTGCAGCACCAGCCCTTCCAGGCAGAGATGAACCATATGCCAGGAAGTTCACAGACTGTGGGGGAAAAGGAGAATACATTCATTTCACCCTAACTTCATACTGGGGAGGAAACAAAATGAGTATGGACCACCAGGTAGGAAATGTGGATGAAACATCTCCTTTTAAACAAACATCTCTGTTCCCAGGTTTAGTAAACAGGCCTTGGAGCAGAAGTCTCAAGGCTCAAATCCTGACTCCTCTGTTTATTAGCTATGTGTGAAATTAAACAAGTGAGACACCCTTCTCTGCTTATTCCTGGTAAAATGGTGAAGAGTGCAGTCTCTATCTTGTAGAAATTTTATGAATATTAAAATAGAGATGCCATGCAAATGTACATTATACAGTGCCAAGAACATCTTTAGAAATTTGAACAGAGAGCAGAATTAATAAATATTTTCTAAGGCATAATTTTTAGATTCCAATTTTCTCTTTCTCCACATGTGGTTATTAATCAATCATATGGAAGTTCCATGGACATCAGATGCATAGGAAGCTGGAGACAGTCATCATGCCACTTACTGATCAAGAGGAAAATTCATAAGCTCTTAGTTGTTAATATTATATTTAAACTATTTGCTTGTATCAGATGAAATTGTCTATAGTTGATCATTTGGATCCATTGAAATGGAAATTTCATCTAGTTCAATCTAAATGTTAAGATCATTTGTTCAGATGAATGAAAGAAATTATTTTACAGACAAAAATGCAAATCACTGTTAAAAGAGAGTCCAATTCATATGTCACTATTCAATGAAAACTTTCAGGCAACCCCATACTCCAGAATTGTCTCTCCTTCTCCTATTGCCTGTTCAGTGAATGTTCATTAATCTCTGTCCCTGCCAACACTGCCAGCCCTAGTCATCAATATTGGATCAGGTCCCCTCTCGTACCCTGAAAGCTCCATCATTCCCTCCATCCTGATCTTACCTCTCTCACATGTTGTCCTGACCAGAATTGCCCTCCTTAGTCCCTCTAATCCTTTGCACCCTCATAGCTGTACCCTCTTTCCTGTCACGTCCAGCAAACTCAGTCACTTCAATCATAAGTACTAATAGTTTGATTCCCCCACTACTCTTATCCTTGCTTTGATTCAACTTACTAAATCTCCTGTATTAAATCTCTTGAGTGATTCAGTCTCTTTTTGCTTCTATGTTTCTCAGATTGTTCAAGAAAATTACAAAACCAATTGGCATCATTACAAGTACACATTTTCCAAACTCAGCAATGCCCTCAAAGCTACGCAAAAAACTTTTACTTGACTTTTCTCAGCTCCCTTCCTCATTTCCTATAGCAGCTCTTTTAAAGATTTTTTTCCATTTTTCTCAAGATCACTAGCCACTCTTCTCACTCCCACAAATCAACAGATGCCTTTATGAAACAAACTGAAGCCCCTCCCTTTTCCTTCCTGTATTATAACTCATGACCCCCAGCATTTCTCCTCTTAGAAATTGCTGCATATATACTATATATGTTTCTCTAAACAAAATTCACATTCTTTAAAACTATGCCCTAAAAATAAACAGGCTTTGAGAAAAAAATAGGCTTATAAAACAATTCCTAGAAACTTTTGCAATTTTGTAAAAATAACAACTACAAAAACAATAATAGGTACCTAGAGAGATGACTTGAGCCACCTATGCAATCACTCAGTAATGTTGCCACAGCAGTTAGCAAGCACACAAACGCATACACACACACACACACACACACACACACACACAGAAATGCTATTTAAAGAGTGAAAATGGTCAGGCAGCTATTCAGAATATTGAAGTAGGAGGATTGCTTGAGCCCAGGAGTTCAAGGTCAGTCTAAGCAACACAATGAAATCTGTTGGAAAAAAAAAAAAAAAAAAAAGAAGCAGAGAAAGAGAGAGGGAGAAGGAAAAGTGGTGACAAGGTAGAGGAATCTGCCCTCAGTTGAAAATGAAATAAGCCTAAGCTAAGAATATACCTTGGTAAAAAAAAAAAGTCACAGGTGCAGGAAGTTTTAAAATTTCTTATAATTCCTATTGTAGTAGTTTTTCCTCTGTACAAGGTTATAATTCTACTCCCAATAATCTTTGCTTAAGAAATATTTAACTGGTATTTCTAAATTTTAACCTGTAAGAATAATTTAAGGTGTGTAGATATTATGTTAACAAGCAGATTCCAATCCACTAGATCTAAGGTGAGCCTGAGAGTTTCATTTCTAATAAGTTCCCAAAAGATGTTCAGTCTGAAGATCTAAGATGACATTTTGAGTAGCAAGGACAAAATGAAAAAACATGAACTCTGTATAATGCTGATATTTCCACCTATTTTCAGATCTCATGTTAGTAAATTTATAATATAGAAGCATACTTCATAACAGAACAGACTGTATTTCAGACCTCTCTTTTTTAAATCTCCATTTCCTCAGAAATTTGTTTTAATTTGTTTTGTTCTTTGTTTGTTTGTTTGTTTTTGGGGGGTGTTGATTGTTTTGATTTTGTTTTCTTTTTTTTTTTTTTTTTTTTTTTTTTTTTTTTTTTGGTACTGGGTATTTAATCCAGGTGTTCTTTACCACAGAGCTACATCTCCAGCCCCTTTTTATTTTTATTTTTAGACAGGGTCTCACAAAGTTACTAAGAGTTTTCCTAAGTTGCTGAGGCTGGCTTTAAACTTGCAATCCTCCTGTCTCAGCTTCCCAAGTCACTGGGGTTATAGACATGGGCCACTGCACCTGGCTCCTCAGAAGTTTTTGCTTTCATTGATAATGCAGAATTCCCCTCATTTTTTTCCTTTCTGTAACTTATTTCCTTTCTGTTGATTTATGTATATCCTTCCATTTACTGAGTTCTTTTAAAAAAATTCTAATTTTCTCATCTCTAAGCAGCTCCAAGCCAAGGACTATAGCTTACTCATCTTCACATTTTCCGGTACCTAGTGCCATACTAAATATGAAACTAATAATAATGATAATAATTATTACATAATGAATGTTAATTATGCACTAAGCACTTTGAATGAATCACTTTATTTCCACATCACTACAATTACATGTGATCTATAGTAGTGTTTATCAATCTTTTTTCATCTTTACCCACCTATGGAGCCTTTTTAAGCAATTTTTCCTAATGTTCCCTCTGACACTTTACCATCCCAGACACACTATATAACACCTATTTACACTGTTAGTTTTGGACTTAGGATCCTGACACACATAATTGTAATATCTGACTTACTACTCCAAGAACCAATTTTCACCCCCTTAAAGACATTACTATTTCCTTGAGAATTCATTCTAGGATGAGAAATTGTGGCATAGAAAAGTAATTTGTTCATGAACACACAATTAAAAGTGAGCAATAAAATTTGGATAAATAAAATAATAAATGAGTAATTGGGTAGATAGATGTAAGGCTGAATAATGCAAAAAGAATGCTGCCTTTCCTGACCTGAATAACCTTAAAAAACTATGTTGCACATGTTAGTCTCTCCTAACATATAGCAACTACCAATGCCCGAAGACCAGTCTTTTGAGGCCCATGAAAATACTCAAGAAATGTTTTCTTTATCAAATGTGTAATTAAAAAATAGTGATATACTGTATTTTGTAATAAATTATAATGTCATGTGATATACTATGTAAAAAAACATAAAATGTTGGTAGTTAAATATTTAACAAAAATTTTGTCACTTGATATCCCCATACAACCTGTGTGGGCAAGGGAAAGGGTTCCGGTAGAAGGGATGGGCTGGCTACAAAATAAAAGCTAATAAAATTTATTTATTTATCAGAAATAATGACAGAAGACAGAATTATCTTTGAAGCAGTGGCATGATCAATTGAACCCTCCATAAAGGTCTGGTTCTAACAAAGGGCTTGGTTTATTTATAGTGGTACAGATAAAAAGGGGACCAGTAAGAGCTTCTTCCATGAAAAACAGGATAAGGGAGTGGAATTAAGCAAGTCATTTGGTTCTAGCAGGTCACTCCCACATCCAAGGCCTACATTTGAACTTGTGCAGTGAACCAATGCAAGAAAACCATGTGACTCAGGCGGTTTCTGAGCCCATATTTTCCCATCTAATAGCTCAACCAAGCTTGGTTCATACACAGGCCATGGGTGGTTTCCCACAACTTGAATTATAACTGCATACTTGAAATGTTTTCCCACAGGTAAAGTGTTTCTCCATGAATGGGCCCATCTCCACTGGGGAGTGTTTGATGTGTACAATGAAGATCAGCCTTACTCCTTCTCCAAGTCAAAGAAATTGAAGCAACAAGGCATGACCACTCAAATTCTTTAATGACTGGAGACTTTTAACTGGTCTTATTTTCCTTTCTTTGACTTCTTTCAAATGACATTTGTGTTTGCCCCAATATATAATAATAGATGCTTTTATTTCTTTAATATATATATATATATGCTTATAAACTATATATATAGTTTAAAGCAGCTGGTTGTCTAATTAAAGTGCATATGATTTTCAGAGCATTTGGTAGACAATTTGACATATTTTACACCTGTCCATCATAGCTGCCAGAACTCACATTGAAGTTGTACACTATGCAAATGGGAGCTCAAAGTTCTTCTTATTATAACTGTATGTTGGGAGATCAAAGTTGTTCCTATTGTATAAGACTAAATAAAAATGTTTAAGTATTGCTATATGTGGTTGAGTTAGAAACCAAAGAGATTCAAGGAGCCAAATAGGAACTTCTTAGGGATTTATAAAGGTCATTTAATAACTTCAACATAGCATCATAGGTAATAATAGACTATCTACTTGATTCTGATTTTGAAAGAGCAAAATGGTTGGGGGAATCCACTTAAAATTGGGTGCCATCCACTTCATGGATGCTATCTGTCTTCCTTGGGTTATGGACTTATCAAAATGGACACACTAAAAGGTACATGATTTCAACAAAGATCTTTTCTCTGCCCCATTGAATCAGTTTTCAGGGGTATTTTTTTTTAGAAGTATTACATTGATTACATTTGTTTATGTCATATTTTTCCTAAATATCTAGTTCCTACTGCAGAATATTCATCATGATTGTTCATATAGATCCACCAAGTTTTTAAGCAATGGAAGCATACATATTTAGGATACTCAATGACAATGAAATCCAGTCATCATCTCTGATTTGAACTGGAAGTCTATGAAAAAGATGAGATACAGTCACATCCCGTTTATTTGCTATAATCACTGCAACTTGTAGCCGATTCCATGCAATAATACATGTGTCTAAAATGCCACCATAATTCTTTATTCTATAGTCCTTCTTTATTTTTTATATTTTTTTATTATTGTAAACAAATGGGATACATGTTGTTTCTCTATTTGTACATGGAGTCAAGGCATACCATTTGTGCAATCATAAATTTACATAGGGCAATGTTGTTTGATTCATTCTGTTACTTTTCCCCTACCCCCCACCTCTCCCACCCCTCTTTTCCCTCTATACAGTCCTTCCTTCCTCCATTCTTACCACACTCCTTATCCCTAACCCTAAACCTAACCCTAACCCTAATGCAAACCCCTCCCACACCCCATTATATGTCCTCAACCTCTTATCAGCGAGATCATTCGTTCTTTAGTTTTTTGAGATTGGCTTATCTCACTTAGCATGATATTCTCCAATTTCATCCATTTGCCTGCAAATGCCATAATTTTATCATTCTTCATGGCGGACCAATATTCCATTGTATATATATGCCACAGTTTCTTTATCCATTCATCAACTGAAGGGCATCTAGGTTGGTTCCACAATCTGGTTATGGTGAATTGAGCAGCAATGAACATTGATGTGACTGTATCTATGTAGTATGCTGATTTTAAGTCCTTTGGGTATAGGCCAAGGAGTGGGATAGCTGGATCAAATGGTGGTTCCATTCCAAGCTTTCTGAAGAAACTCAATACTGCTTTCCAGAGTGGCTGCACTAATTTGCAACCCCACCAGCAGTGTATGAGTGTACCTTTTTCCCCACATCCTCGCCAACAACTATTGTTGCTTGTGTTCTTGATAATCACCATTCTAATTGGGGTGAGATGAAATCTTAGGTTAGTTTTGATTTGCATTTCTCTTATTACTAGAGATGTGGAACATTTTTTCATATATCTGTTGATCGCTTGCAGATCTTCTTCTGTGAAGTGTCTGTTCATTTCCTTAGCCCATTTGTTGATTGGATTATTTGTATTCTTGGTGTAGAGTCTTTTGAGTTCTTTATATATTCTGGAAATTAGTGCTCTATCTGAAGTATGATTGGCAAAGATTTTCTCCCACTCTGTAGGCTCTCTCTTTACTTTACTAATAGTTTCCTTTGCTGAGAGAAAGTTTTTTAGTTTCAATCTATCCCAGTTGTTGATTCTTGCTTTTATTTCTTGTGCTATGGGAGTCCTGTTAAGGAAGTCTGATCCTAAGCCAACAAGTTGAAGGTTTGAACCTACTTTTTCTTCTATAAGATGCAGGGTCTCTGGTCTGATTTCGAGGTCCTTGACCCATTTGGAGTTGAGTTTTGTGTAGGGTGAGAGATAGGGGTTTAATTTCATTCTGTTGCATATGGTTTTCCAGTTTTCCCAGCACCATTTGTTGAAGAGGCTATCTTTTCTCCATTGCATATTTTCGGACGCTACAATGAGAAAATTGTATTTATTTGGGTTTGTGTCTGTGTCCTCTATTCTGTACCATTGATCTACCTGTCTATTTTGGTACCAGTACCATGTCATTTTTGTTACTATTACTTTGTAATAGAGTTGAAGATCTGGTATTGCGATACCCCCTGCTTCGCTCTTTCTACTAAGGATTGCTTTAGCTGGGTTTTTTATTCTTCCAGATGAATTTCATAATTTCTTGCTCTATTTCTGTAAGGTACATCATTGGAATTTTAATTGGAATTGCATTGAATCTGTACAGCACTTTTGGTAGTATGGCCATTTTGACAATATTAATTCTGCCTATCCAAGAACATGGGAGATCTTTCTATCTTCTAAGGTTTTCTTTAATTTCTTTCTTTAGTGTTCTGTAGTTCTCATTGTAGAGGTCCTTCACCTCTTTTGTGAGATTGATTCCCAAGTATTTTATTTTTTTCGATGCTATTGTGAATGGGGTAGTTTTCCTAATTTCTCTTTCTGAAGATTCATCACTTATGTATAAAAATGCATTGGATTTATGAGTATTTTGATCTTGTAACCTGTACTTTGCTGAATTCACTTATGAGTTGTAAAAGTTTTCTGGTGGAATTTCCAGGTTCCTCTAAATATATAATCATGTCATCAGCGAGCAGGGATAGTTTGAGTTCTTTTCCAATTCGTATCCCTTTAATTTCTTTGGTTTGTCTAATTGCTCTGGCTAGAGTCTCAAGGACAATGTTGAATAGAAGTGGTGAAAGAGGGCATCCCTGCCTTGTTCCAGTTTTTAGGGGGAATGCTTTCAGTTTTTCACCATTTAGAATGATATTGGCCATGGGCTTAGCGTAGATGGCCTTTACAATGTTAAGGAATGTTCCCACTACCCCAATTTTTTCTACTGTTTTGAGCATGAAAGGATGCTGTATTTTATCAAATGCTTTTTCTGCATCTATTGAAATAATCATGTGATTCTTAACTTTAAGTCTGTTGATATGGTGAATGACATTTATTGATTTCCGGATGTTGAACCAACCTTGCATCCCTGGGATAAAAACCACTTGATCGTGGTGTACTATCTTTTTAATATATTTTTGCATGGAATTTGCTAAAATTTTGTTGAGAATTTTTGCATCGATGTTCATTAAGGATATTGGTCTGAAATTTTCTTTCCTCGATGTGTCTCTGTCTGGTTTAGGTATCAGGGTGATATTTGACTTCTTAGAACAAGTTTGGGAGGGTTCCCTCCTGTTCTATTTCATGGAATACTTTGAGGAGTATTGGAATGAGCTCTTCTTTTAAGGTTTTGTAGAACTCGACTGAGAACCCATCTGGTCCTGGACTTTTCTTTGTTGGTAGGTTTTTGATGACCTCCTCTATTTCATTGCTTGAAATTGATTTATTTAAGTTGTGTATGTCCTCCTCGTTCAGTTTAGGTGATTCATATGTCTCTAGAAACTTGTTGATGTCTTTGAGGTTTTCTGTTTTGTTGGAGTATAGATTTTCAAAATAGCTTCTAATTATGTTTTGTATTTCACTCATGTCTGTTGTGATATTTCCTTGTTCATTCCGAATTTTAGTAATTTGAGTTTTCTTCCTGTTTCTCTTTGTTAGTGTGGCTAAGGATTTATCAATTTTATTTTTCAAAGAACCAACTCTTTATTTTGTTAATTTTTCCGATTGTTTCTTTTGTTTCAATTTCGTTGATTTTGGCTCTGAATTTAACTATTTCCTGTCTTCTACTACTTTTGGTGTTGGTCTGCTCTTCTTTTCCTAGGGCTTTGAGCTGTAGTGTTAAGTTGTTTATTTGTTGATTTTTTCCTTCTTTTGTTGAATGCACTTCATGAAATAAATCTTCCTCTAAGTACTGCTTTCATAGTGTCCCAGAGATTTTGATATGATGTGTCTTCGTTCTTGTTTACCTCTAAGAATTTTTTAATTTCCCTCCTGTTATACATTCATCATATAATAGTGTATTATTTAATCTCCAGGTATTGGAGAAGTTTCTGTTTTTTATTCTGTCACTTATTTCTAATTTCAATCCATTATGATCTGATAGAGTACAAGGTAGTATCTCTATCTTCTTGTACTTGCTAACAGTACCTTTGTGGCATGAAATATGGTCTGTTTTAGAGAAGGATCCATGTGCTGCTGAGAAGAATGTGTATTTGTTCTTTGTTGGACGGTATATTCTATATATGTCCGTTAAGTCTAAATTGTTGATTGTGTTATTGAGATCTATGGTTTCTTTATTCAATTTTTGTTTGGAAGATCTATCCAGTGGTGAGAGAGGTGTGTTAAAATCACCTAGTATTATTGTGTTGTGGTCTATTTGATTCTTGGAATTGAGAAGGATTTGTTTGACGTACATGGATGAGACACAGTTTGGGGCATAGATATTTATGATTGTTATGTCTTGCTGATTTATGCTTCCCTTGAGCAGTATGAAATGTCCTTCTTTATCCCTTCTGACTAGTTTTGGCTTGAAGTCCACATTATCTGAAATGAGGATGGATACTCCAGCTTTTTTGCTGAGTCCATGTGCATGGTATGTTTTTTCCCATCCTTTCACCTTTAGTCTATGGGTATATCTTTCTATGAGATGAGTCTCTTGCAGGCAGCATATTGTTGGATCTTCCTTTTTAATCCAATCTGCCAGTCTATGTCTTTTGATTGATGAGTTCAGGCCATTAACATTCCAGGTTATTATTGTGATATGATTTGTATTCCCAATCATTTGACTCTTTTTGTTTTTTGACATAATTTGGTTTCTCTTTTATTTGGCTATTCCTTTAGGCTAGTTCCTCCCGTTGCTGATTTGCATTGTTGTTTTTCGTCTCTTCCTCATGGAATATTTTGCTAAGAATATTCTGTAATGCTGGCTTTCTTTTTGTAAATTCCTTTAGCTTTCTTTATCATGAAGCATCTTATTTCGTCGTCAAATCTGAAGGTAAGTTTTGCTGGATATAAGATTCTTGGTTCGCGTCCGTTTTCTTTCAGGTCTTGGTAAATGTTGTTCCAGGCCCTTCTAGTTTTTAGTGTCTGGATTGGAAAATCTGCTGATATTCTTATTGGTTTCCCCCTGAATTTAATTTGATTCTTTTCTCTTGCGGCCTTTAAAATTCTGTCTTTATTTTGTATGTTAGGTATTTTCATAATAATGTGCCTTAGTGTGAGTCTGTTGTAATTTTGTATATTTGGAGTCCTATAAGCCTCTTGTACTTGACTTTCCATTTCATTCTTCAGATTTGGGAAATTTTCTGATATTATTTCATTGAATAGATTGTTCATTCCTTTGGTTTGTTTCTCCATTCCTTCCTCAATCCCAATAATTCTTAAATTTGCCTTTTCATGATATCCCATAATTCTTGTAGATTCTGTTCATGATTTCTTACCATCTTCTCTGTTTGTTCAACTTTGTTTTCAAGATTAAATATTTTTTCTTCAATGTCTGAGGTTCTATCTTCCAGGTGTTCTATCCTATTGGTTATGCTTTCTATGGAGTTTTTAACTTGGTTTATTGTTTCCTTCATTTCAAGGATTTCTGTTTGCTTTTTTTTTTTTCAGTATCTCTAACTCTTTATTGATATGATCTCTTACTTCCCATATTTGCTCTTTTAACTATTGATTGGTGTGATCATTTAATGCCTGCATTTGCTCTTTCATCTCCTCCTTCAATGTCTGCATTTGTTCTTTCATCTGCTCGTTTGCTTCCCTGATTGTTTTAATTATGTACATTCTGAACTCCCTTTCTGACATTTCTTCTGCTCTACTGTCATTGGGTTTTATTGATATAGTATCTAGGTTTGTTTTGGACATTTTCTTCTCTTGTTTTCTCATATTGGTCAGATATCAGTGGGACTCTGAGATATTGCAGATTTCCTCAATTGGCTTATAGTGTCCCTGTAGATTTCCAGTGTATTACCTCCCAGCCTTCAGTAGCCTGAAGTCTTGGAGGAACTTGATAATGCAGTGCTTCTGAAGAAAGCTACCCCTACCCACTACTGGTTCCAGGACTTGGAGCTGGCTTTGTGCGGAAAGGCTCTCACTGGGGTCTGCTCCGAGAAGCTGGCCGTGTGGGAGGAGCCCACTGCCGGATTGTGCAGGGCTACCTGGGGAAGACTCTAAATGCCCTGCCCTGCTCTGATAAGCCACCCCTATCCATGCCTGCCGCCCAGGCCGAGCTTCACCCGGTGGGGGAGACTCACCCCGTTGCTCTGTTTTAGTCCCAGTCTCTCAATGCCTCCCCTTCTTGATTCCTGGGTTCTGGAGTGACTGGAGATGCAGTCACCTTCTAGTCTGCCATCCTATAGTCCTTCTTGACAGCACCTCACTCTCTGGTGACAGTAACATTTCCCTTTGGATAAAAATTCTCCTTGAAGAATCAAAATATTTGTATCTATGCCATGACATATTTTTGGGGGAAGTCTCCTTTAAAAAGAAATCTACAAAGAACTTAAAGTTAAGGTGGTATCCAGAGTAATTTTTTCATAATTCCCTCATCCAGGTGCCTGCATTTACCAACACAAGGCCAACAGGAGAGAGATGTGGGAAAGGAAATCCTCCAAACATTAGTGCAACAAGATAGCAGCAACTAATCCCAGCAAAGAATTCAGCCATTGTATCTATCAGGAAGTCATACCAAAAATTTCCCTCTGCAATATCTTGAAAATAGATAAATGCTCTCATAGGAACTTTTAATCCTTGATAACAGAATAGAATGTGTATGATACATAATTAAAAGAAAAACTTTGATATTAGGATCATCGTGAATAGAACCTCTAAAGCTTTTTTAAGCTAATGACTAAGTTGCCTCAAAGATTAACTGTCAAATATTTTCAGGTATTCCATAGGTATCTCTGGTGTGAACAGAGTTTACAAATGTCAAGGAAATAGCTGTATAATTAGATTGTGCAGAACAAATTCTACAACAAAACTATATGAAAAAGATTGTCAATTCTTATCTGGTAAAATTCAAACAGAAAAGACAGTGGAATGAGATAGATATCATTACCCTATGTACATTTATGATTACACAAATAGTGTGAATCTACATCATGTACAACCATAGAAATGAAAAGTTGTACCCTATATGTGTACAATGAATCAAAATGCAGTTAGTAAAAATATTTTTTTAAAAGGCATCCATAACATTTCTGAAAAATTGATTCTGTAAGTACACCAATAATTATTATAAGAATTTATAATCAAAGAACATACTATACCCTACAAGTGAGTTAAGGAATTAAATATATTATCATTAATAAAAATTTATTTCAACATTGGCTGGCACATAGTAAGCACTTGGTGTTAGTTATTATCATTACAATCATAATTATTGAAAATGTACCCTATAATTTTGATTGAATGAGTTATATTGTATTCAAAAAATAAAACTGCATAATGCATTGATATTTGGGGGTTTATAGTTAAATTTTCAAATGCATATAGTATTTTTTCATTGTATTAACCTCCCAGGGTGTTGACTTCTGTAATGCAAGAAACCATAACCAAAAAGCTCCAATTCTACAAAATATAAAGTGTAATTTCAGAAATATATGGAAAGTAATCAGAAATTTGAAGGATTTTAAAAACATCATGCCTGTGGTGGCACTGCCCCCTCCACCTGCCTTCTCATTGCTGAGAATGAGTGAAAGAATTGTGTGTTTAGTTCTTGATAAGACTAAAAACATGAAGGCAAGTTTCATGGAATTGAATAGATAAGAACCCTCTGACAATAACCCTGTACCTGGGTTATTCTAAATTGCATGATGACAGAAAGCCACACTACTTTCTGTAGTAAGTACCTCAAGAAGGACAGTGAAACATTTTATTGAAGGAAAGTTGCCAATAGAGTTAAACAGACCAAACTGAAGTACCCTCTTTATCCCAGAAAAGGGGGAGGTCTTACTATTAAGACTTTTAGGCCCTTAGTAATGCTTTAATCAGAGACTCAGAATTATAGATTAAAATATGAATATATTTTATTTGCTTTTTTATCTATTGGAAATTATTGAAAGATATGAGGATAGAGTGGATTAGGGGCTGCTGGACTCCATAATTCAGATTAAGGAACAAAATCAATAAGAATTTTTAATGCAGCTTTATCTTTTGTGTACCATCTATATAAATGATTTATTTATGTTCAGAGAACCAAGTAAAATTCATCACCACAAAGAAATGGCAATATCCAACCAGTAATTTCTTCTACTAACATTAGTAAGTAGTAGGCATTTGTGCTAGACTTTAGAAATAGAGATCCATGTACTTAAGGAGTGTCTAGTTGAATATATAAACATTTTCTCACTGTTTCTCCATTAGCAGGTTAACTCAGACTCATCCTTCAAAATTTGGTAAAGGTACCTATGTTCTCCAGGAGTAGATGGACTAAGGGTCCTTCTGATGGTCTCCTACAATGCCCTGTTACAACTTCTATTACCCTATATAACGTTGATATCACACATAACATCTCTCATTAGACTATGTTTTAGTTCCTTTTTTTTTTTTTTTTTTTTCATGGCTTTGACTAAAAGACCTGACAAGAACAACTGGCTAAGGAAAAGTTTATTTGGGCTCATGGTGCAGAGGTACAGTCTACAGATAGCCGATTCCATGGCTCTGGGCCTGAAGTGAGGCAGAACACCCTGGCAGAAGGGCACAGCAGAGGAGAGCAGCTCAAGACATGGTAACAGGAAACAGAAAGGGAGCTCTGGGACAAAATATAAACCCAAAGTCACACACCCGATGACCCATCTTTTCTAGCCATACCCTACCTGCCTACAGTTACTACTCAATTAATCCATACCTGTGGATTAATGCACCGATTAAGTTAAGACTCTCATAAACCAATCATTTCACCTTTGAAAATTCTTACACTGTCTCACACATGAGCTTTTGAGGGATACTTCATATCTAGACCATAACAAAGTGGGAGCTTCTCTAGGACTTGGATCCATGTCTTATTCATCTTTTTATCCTCGCTCCCCAGAACAGATTACAGGTCTTTCCCTAATAGATTAGGAGCTTCACTAGGAATCAAAACTTTTTCTGATACATCTTTGCATCCCTGTGACCTAGACTTCATCACATATGGATAATCAATAAGTAACTGTTGAAATTGATAGATTACAAACAAGCCAGATGCAATGTGATAAAGTACCCAGAATGATGGGACATTTGAGGCAGAACAGACCATGCTAAAGATCAAAAATGCATTCTTCACCAAATGGGGAGGAGGTGTTAGAAGTAAAAAGAATTATTCAGAAGCAAGAATTGAGTCTCTCAGGATTCATCTGAGGCTCTGTAAATTTTGCCTTTTGAGTAATCTAATCCCCACCTGATGGAGAGACTCCAGTCTCTGACTGGGTTCTGTCCACCACAGTATGAATTGATTCTGTGGGCTCTGGGGCAGTTTTATCTTGAACCAACTGGCACAGAGACTTTAAAGGGTAATAATAGAGTATCTACAATATGCATTATCAGTTCCCAATTTCACTTCACTCCTCATTCTCTCCCTATAACTAATTTGCTTGCTTAGTGACCAAGAATCATCTCTAGTTAAAGAGATGAGTTCCTTGATAACTATACATGTTCTGCAATATATATAACAGTATTTTTCTATTTTATCAACTGAAAAAATTATAAATGCTTCCTTTAATAAGACCAATTACCATTTATAGAAAAGTCTTATCAACATATTTTGTGTGATCTATTATTATACTTCACTCAAAACTATTTGGTTCTTTTTCCTGTGGTTATTATTTAGGATTTTAACTGACTAAATCAAAGGAATCAAGCAGCCAAATATTTCCTGCTTCAAACTATTGAAAATGGATCCTGAGTAGGAATAATTGAGTATGATATTACTGTTCAAATCAAAAGTAAACTAGTTCAAATAAGAGCCACAATGAAAGAAGAAAGCTCTCAGAGAACGTATCTCCAGAAGTTTCAGGAGGAATTTCCATCTGCTCTGGAATTGAACCTGCATTTCAGGTGAAAATTCTCTCTCAAAAATAGAGACTTCTTTAATTTGGAAGGAAATTTCTATGAATTGCTACTGCACACACTCTCTGCTTTTTAAAACATAATTAAAAGCGCAACACTAAGCTCATAGAAAGAAATTTAAATAATTTTTAAATGAGTTACTCAATTGTTAGGTGAATAAATGTGTAAAAATCACTGTGAACTTTGTCTATCTTGTTATCATGCAAAAATCAGTGCTAAATAAATGTTTGTTAAATGAATGTAAGGCAGCAAAAGTCACCAATTTTTTAGGGCAGAACAAACAAATTATCTTGTATAATTATACTTTTGGCCAAGAATGCCCACATTGTAGGATTATTATGAGGATTAAATGAAATGATACATTTACATATTTAAAAACACATGCTATACTCTTGAATAATATATAATGTATAATATGAGTGATATATAATGTATAATGGTTGCTATTATGAATCTTTTATCCAAATGGTCATCTTGAGCTTATAATCAATATCAGTGTCATTTTCCTTCATAGAAATCGTCTCTGTCCCCCCTCAGATGTAGATGTTTAGAGGTGGGGGTCTGCTGAGAATGAGCGACAACGATGTCTACCCTAGTTCAGACATCGGAGACCAGGCTCGGAAGGCACAGATCTAATTTTACTTAGGTTGTACAAGACATATCCATTACAAGACATTATCCAATCAGGTTATCATGCTTGTTAAAACATAACAGAACCAACCTATAGGTGAGCTATATGTCGTTCTTAATGTAAACAAACCAAGCATGCTTAAGTGATTCTGTGTAGCAACAAGTCTGAGACAAAGGACTGGGGGAAAGGTAAGCTTCAGCACACAGCATGAGGTGAGGCAGTGCAGGTGAGCTTACATCACAGCTTGCTGGGATGCTAGATGAGCGAGGCCTTCCCTCAGCTCATAGTTCTGCCTCACCAACTGCAAAGGCCTTCAGTCCATGGCGAGTCTTTACCATTTCCTCAGTCTCTCTGTCCAGACTGTTTGGCTTATTTAGACCATGGTGTCAGCGACTGCTATCAGATAAGCTTGAGGAATGTTCCCTACCCTCAGTCTATAAAATTAAATCTGAATTTGTCTGTCTGATGTTATTAGGAGCTTTCCAGCTTCTTCTATCTTCCCAGCCTTCTTCTCAGTTCTTCCTTCCTGATGCTCTATGCTCCAAAAGTTTACTGCACATGTTGTTCTCCAAGCCCACCATGTGCTAGCTGCCCCCATACTTTCACTCATGAAATTTCTCTGCTAAAATGTTTTCTTCTTTCCCAATTTTGCATGTTATAATTCTACCAGTTCTTTAGAATCTTCTCACCTTTTTGTAGCTCTTCCTGCTACTCTCACCCCTATGGAATCTCAGACTCTTTTCTGAATTTCATGACATTCTAATGTATGTTTCCAACATGAAATGCTGGGTTTAAATTCTAATTGTACTAAGTGCAATTCTTCACCTCTGTGGTTCTAATTTTCTCATAACAAAAAGGGAAAATAAAAGCTTACATATAATACTGCTCATGTTTTAATTTATTCAACCTGTTATCTGCCAGTTATGTGCCACATTAAGCACTATATAAGACACTAGGATACAAGTTCTGTGCTCTGGCACACCATGCTATTTCAGTGAGGACAAATCATGAATAGATAAGCAAATTGGAAAAAAATAATAATTATAGATTACAGTGTTGTGAAGGAATAAAACAGGATGGTATAATAAATATCAGGGAAAGGAGTAGCAGTGCCACTTTAATAGATCACTGAATCCCTTTGTGAAGAGTTACATTTACACTAAGACTTGAAGGATAGGAAGGAACCAATAGTTCAGGTAGAAAGGAGAGTGCAAGATCCTATGGGAAAGATGTGGCAAAAAGTTGAATTATTTACAGAAGTGATAGAAAATAGTGAAGCTAAAGTTTGTAAATAAGGGGATATTAAATGTCATTGGAGAGATAAACAAGGGCTACAAATTTCAAAAAAAATTTAAAGCACAACAGAAAGTTGTTGGAAGGTTTTAAGCAGTTGTTTAAAGAGTTGTGATCAATTTGTGTTCTAGGAAGATGATTCCAAATACCCTAGTTTAGGAAGATTACTCTGGAGGATCATAGGGAGCAAGAATGGTAGTTGGAAAAAACCTTAGATTTTATTAAATTACATAATATAAAAAACACATTTAATACATAGCAAATGTTCAGAAATATTTTATTTCTCTTGAACTATAGAATATTCTACCATACATATTCATTGTGCTTTTGATACTCATTTCTATATGTTCTCAGTCTCTGACACAAAATTTAGTAAATTAAATTCTCTTCATGAATTCATGAACCATGTAGCTCCAACTGTATCCCCCGCACAGTGACTGACACATTGTAAGAGCTCAGTGAATAAATGAAAACAAAGACAGGTGAAGAACAGAGAACTTTACTTCATCTCTGGATCTTCATTTTGCACTGAAACCCATAGTAGGATTATGATGAAAATGTTATATAAATGCTGTAAATGTGTGAAAACATCCCTATTTCAAAGTCTGGTTTTAGTACATGTCAGCATATTTTCCATGTATTGCCATATATGCAAGCCATTCCTTGTCTTAATATAAGCAAAAAAAAATGTAATGAAGGTATTCACATTGTTCCCCCAACTCCAGCTACATAAAGAATTCCAACATTTTAAACACTCTTCTGCAATTTTATACATACCTCCATTCTTCCCTTCAAAACCTAATAAATCACTATTAATTCACCATGGCATTTTTTTCCCTAAGGTCTTGCTTTCTTAAAATGGTACTCCTGGAAACTACTCTCAAAGCCCTCACAGAACAAGAAACATACTTGCTATCTTGAGCTCAGTTGTTTATCCTCTCTTTTAAGTGCATGGTATTCAAAACTTTGAGTTGCCAATCTATTTGGATTTGTAGTTTGATGTAGAAAAGGCCATGAATAGAATATAGAACTCAAAATGTATAACTTGTATATTATTAGAGCACCACCTCTGCATATAGCTCTGTGCTAATAACTTTTGGAGGCAAAACAAAAATTCTATAACAAGTACCTAACCTCAAGATGCTCAGAACTTTATGTATCATGTATTTATAAGCACAATAATGACTTCAAAATTTGGAATTAGTGAATTACTTATAATTTTTGTCTAAAATGTTACACATTGACTTTTTGAAGTAAATTCTTGGTCTATGTACTTTTGTATGTGACTAACGTTATACAGTAAAAACTTTTCCCAGTGTAATCTAGTCAAAGAAAGCAGTCAGTGCCACTAATTATGTTTTTGGTATCTGGTTGACCTGAGTTCCACAGTCTGAGCTATCACTGTCATTTAACACAGGAAGATTTCCACTTTAAGGCCTGCTTCTCATAACTTTAAGTGAATATTCCCTGCAGCAGGTAAATAAGAATAAAAAGTTGTATTTAAATTTCCCCAAGGTTTATTGATTATAGATTCTGCTATTTCAAAATAAAGTTTGCCTCATTCTACAGAGTTTCATTTCTTCTAAATTTTTTTTCTAATTCCTCATCAGTACCTTTGAACTGGGACAACTGATAATGACCTAACTTACATTTGCAGGTAATTAGAGAAAAATACCATCAACCAGATGAATTGAAATAATAACTGGTGACAACTGGAGAGGACAAAAACACAAGGAACTGCATGGACAAAGGGAAACAAGTGGGGCCATCAAGTGGCTTTGTTAATGGCTTTAAATTTTAGGAGGAGGTCATCATTATCTTTAGATCAAGTCCAGAGCAACAGCCTCATTGAGTCTTTCAGGACCTCTGGGTTAAGAAACACAGACATCTCCCAGCAATCTCTTCAGGTCAGAGTTTCCACTCCTTGGTTTCATCCTTATGCTTAGACATAAATGAAAAAATAATTTGATAATTATGTTTTGAGTCTTATATTTTTATCATAGTAAATCTTTATTAAAAATCAAAACTTCAGTATTGAAATTTTCTTTATATACAACACTTCCAATTATGTGATAAAATGGGTTTATATGTATAAAGACAATAGTAAATGAATTGAAAGAAGAAATCAAGTTACACAAGAAAAGTATGTCTGAAACTGTTTTAATGATATAGATAGATTTATTTATCAGTTAATAAACAATTGCATAAAATTGTTTTACTATATTTTTTCTAAATGTTGACTTTAATTTCCATTTTTATGGACAGGTAATTAAGGAAGTATCTTCTGTATTTCAGCACTGATGCAAACCCCAGATTTTCAGATAATCAAATTAGTAGCAGTAAGGTATAATATGAATTCAGATACTAGGGAAAAAAATCTCTTAAGCTCTCAGTGTCTCAGTTCCTCATTTGGAATGTAAAACTATATGATGTTTCTATGTAAAATTCCTGGAGATTCATCACAAACTTTTAAACTTTAGGAACAAAAAAAATGAGAAGATTGTGAATTTCTAGTCCATTTACTTATGATCAAGAAAGAATATATAAATTTAAAGAACATGTGTGAATAAACAGTACTGACAGATTTTTTTTCTAAGACTGTTTAGTTTAAGAAATAACATCAAAACCTAACAATGTCAAATTTTTATTCCTAAAGTTAGATTAGTCCATTATTCTAAGAATTTGCTAGAAAATCTCCTGCTTCCAAGTTCTCCACCCACCTCAGTCCTTGCCAATTGTGAAATAGATTCAGTTATACAACTGAACTCAACAACTTATGTTGGAAATGGAAGGAATATATCTTGAAAAATAAATTAAGCAGGAATTAGTCAATAATCATTACTTATCTATTATCATAGTTCTTTCTCTTGACTCTTCAACCATTTTTCCAACTAGATTTTTTTTGTTTTTTATGCTTTTGCATTGTAGTTATAATAGTTGAGTTCATTTTGATATAATCATACATGCATGGGATTTAATTTGCTCCATTTCAGTCCCCAGTCTTCCTCTTTCCCTCCGCCTTTTCCTACCCTTATTCCCCTGCCTATACTCTTCTACTTGTCTTCCTTCTATTAATTGGTGCTTTACAGATATGAATAAAGGTGTAATTCACTGTAGTATATTTACATATGCACATAGCATAATTTTGTCAAATTCATTCTACATTTCCTCCCCTTCCCCACTCTTCTCTCCCTTCCAGTCTCCTTCTACTCCACTGCTCTTCCCTTATTCTTTTTTAAAAATTTATTTATTTTAATTCATTGTAAACAAATGGGGTAAAACTTATTTCTCTGGTTGTACATGAAGTAGAGTCATACCATTTATCATACAAGTACATAGGGTAACCCTTTATTCTTATATCTTATCTTCTGATTTATTTCCCCTTACTTTGCTCTAGCTTCTGCATATGAGTGAAAACATTTGACCCTTGATTTTCTGAGTCTGGCTTATTTCAATTAACATGATATTCTCCAGTTCCATACATTTACTAGCAAATACAATAATTTCATTCTTCTTTATGACTGGGTAAAATGCCATTGTGTGTGTATATGTACATATATCATATTTTAATCCATTCATCTATTGAAGGACCAAGCTGGCTGCATAACTTGGCTATTGTGAGTTGCACTGCTATAAATATTGATATGATTGTATCACTATAGTATGCTATTTTAGTTCTTTTGGATAAATACCAAGGAATGGGTTAGCTGGATCATATGGTAGTGCCATTTTTATTTTTTAAGAAATCTTCATATACTTTCCAGAGAGGTACTAATTTGCAGTCCCACCAACAATGCAAGAGTATGTACCTTTCCCCCAATATCCTTGCTGGCATTTATTAGTATTTGTATTCTTGATAAATTATGATTCTGACTGTAGTGAGAAGAAATCTCACTGAAATTTTGATTTGCATTTCTCTGATTGTTAAGGAAGTTGAACATTTTACACATATGTTTGTTGGTAATTTGTATTTCTTCTTTTAAGAAATGCTTATTTAGTTCTTTTGTCCCTTTATTGATTGGGTTATCTGGTTTTGTTTTATTAAGTTTTTGGAGTTCTTTATGTATTCTGAATATTAATTCCCTGTCAAAGGAGTAGCTGTCAAAGATCTTGATCACATTCTGTAGGCTCTCTCTTCATGGTTTTAATCATTCCCTTTGCCATACAGAGCTTTTAAATTTGATGCCATTCCACTAATTCCTTGGATTTATTTCTTGAGTTTTAGGAGTCTTCTTAGGGAAGTCAGTTCCCATGCCAATATGTTGGAGGGTTAACCCTGTTTTCTTCTAGCAGTCCAGCTACCTTCTTATTTTATCCCTTCTTCTGAATTCAACTCCTTTTCTCAACATATGTGTCTTAATAGTATCATCATTGTCACTTAGATTCAAAATCTTTGTGTAACATTGATTCTTCTTTGTTCATGTACATGATGTGTACAAATGTCAACAAAGATTGTTTCTTCAAAATGTCTTACAAAAATCGATTTCTTGCCATACCCACTCTTATCAAATCTATATCATGTCATTTTATGCCAAAGTTAATGTATCCCATCTTCTAGTTCATCAAATCACAGCCTACATTAAAACTTGCCATCGTGGTATTGGTTCCAAATTAGACAGGTAGACCAAAGGTACAGAATAGAGGACACAGAGACAAACCCACATAAGTACAGTTACCTTATGCTAGATAAAGGTGCCAAAAACATACAATGGAGAAAAGATAGCCTCTTCAATAAATGGTGCTGACAAAACTGGAAATCCATATGCAGCAAAACGAAATTAAACCCCTATCTCTCACCCTGCACAAAACTCAACTCGAAATGGATCAGGATCTAGGAATTAAGACCTTAGACCTTTCACCAAATAGAAGAAAAAGTAGCCCTGAATCTTCATCATGTTGGCTTAGGACCAAACTTCCTTAACAAGACTCCCAGAGCACAAGAAATAAAAGCAAGAATCAATAAATAGTATGAATTCAAACTAAAAAGCTTTTTCCCATCAAAGGAAACAATAAATAATGTGAAAAGAGAGCCTACAGAGTGGGAGAAAATCTTTTCCACACGCACTTCAGACAGAGCACTAATCTCCCAAAATTTATAAAGAACTTTAAAAACTTTATACCAAAAATATAAAGATCCAATCAATAAATGGGCTAAGGAACTGGCAAACACTTTGCAGAAGAAGATATACAGGTGATCAACAAATACATGAAAAAGTGCTCATCATCTCTAGTAATTAGAGAAATGCAAATTAAAACAACTCTAAGATTTCATCTTACTCTAATTAGAATGGCTATTATCAAGAACCCAAGCAATAATAAGTGTTGGCATGGATGTGGGGAAAAAGGCACATTCATACATTGCTGGTGGGATTGCAGATTGGTGCAGTTACTCTGGAAAGCAGTGTGGAGAATCCTCAGAAAACATGGAACGGAACCATTTGACCCAGCTATCCCACTCCTAGGTTTATACTCAAAGGACTTAAAATAAGCATACTACAGTAACACAGTCACATCAATATTTATAGCTGCTTAATTCACAGTAGCTAAACTGTGAGGAACCAAACTAGATGTCCTTCAACAGATGAATGGATAAAGAAACAGTGATATATATACACAATGGAATACTATTCAGTCATAAAGAAGAATAAAATTTTGGCATTTGTAGGTAAATGGATGGAGTTGGAGAATATCATGCTAAGTGAAATAAGTCAATCCCAAAAAACCAAAGCCAAATATTTTCTCCAATAAGTGGATGATAATACATTACAGGAGGGGTAAGAAGAATGGAGGAACTTTGGATGGTATAGAGGGAAATGGGGTGAGAGGGGGTGGGTGAAGGAAAGATAGTGGACAGAGACAGACATTATTATCCTATGTACATGTATGATTACACAAATGGTGTGAATCTACATTGTGTACAGCCATAGAAATGAAAAGTTGTACACCATTTGTGGACAGTGAATCAAAATGAAGTCTGTAAAAAAAAAAACCTTGCCATGATCACTTAACTAAAACTATTTTCTTCCTCTCAACAATGAAGAGACAGATACTCTAGGATACAGACTTTGAACAGGCACAGATTAATTTGGAAATCCGTCTGTAAATTTACCCTGAAATCTGTTCTACAAATTGGTTTAGAGATGTACCTGGTTGTCAAGGGAGGTAAAACTGAAGGAAAATACAGGTCATTCTGAGGTTTTCAACTGTTCTAAATAAAGAATGATGATACTGTCTGAATTGAGAAGCAAAGAAGTAGATTTTTATTTTATTGTGTTCTGTCTTATCTTTGATAACTTTGGCTGGCTAATGGAACATTCAATGAAATCCTTCAGAAGAAATTAAAAGTATAGGAGCAGAATATGAAGAATCAGCTAGAAAGGAGATATTTACATAAAGAAGGTACTCAAAGTCTTAGGAATGGAGTTCTTAAAGGTAGTGTAAGGGGTAGGAAGAATGTTTTGTTGCCCTCCTTTGGAATGCCTATGACTGTCTCTTAAATCAGAAAATAACAAAATGGATCAAAATTTTGCAAGATAAATCTGAATTCATATATGTGATTAGTAGGGCTTTGGGAAGTGTGGTGGCCAACTACATATCTCTTATAATAGCATATAAGTTGATGAGAACTTGTACTTGAATGCTGGCAGGTGGAATACGGAAGGAAAGCTACACTCCACACTTCACTGGGTTATCCTCCCTAAATACTACTATAGAGCCAGAGCCTGCCCTTTATTAGCAACCTGATAGAAGTCTAAAAGTTGTTCACATTCATATTTAACTTGATAATATTTTGTCCACTCAAGGACTTTATAGAAGACTGAGATTTTTGTTGAATCATTGATGTTTGAATGGAGAAATTCACTCACTTCCTTCAGAAATGGAGTCAAGGTGGGTTTAGGACTAAGTTGGAATAGAAGTGGCTCTTCCCACTGTTCCTTAAATGACACCATTCTAGGAAACATCTTCTTGGTCAGTGGATAAAGTGACTTATCTGACTAAGGATTATCTGCAAAGTTTTTGAAAAACTTTCTTCAAAGCTTCTTTCAGAGAAAGGTTCCATCTCTCATTTTCTTTCCTCTCAGGATTCCAACTTACATAGATATAAGTTTGCCCTATTTGTCCTTTTCCTGAACATACTTATTACCCAGGGACTACTCACTCTGTCATGTGTGAAAAATTAAGATCTCAAATCAAGAAAAGACCACTGTGAAATTGTCCCAGTTATATACTAATCTTCCTTTTTTGTGTTGAGATCCCCTCTCACTGTCTCTACTTAAATACTCCATCCAGCTGGGTGCTGTGGTGCACACCTGTAATACCAGCGGCTCAGGAGACTGAGGTAGGAGGATCACAAGTTCAAAGTCAGGCTCAGGAATTTAGTGAGGCCCTTAGAGAGACCCTGACTCAAAATAAAAAAATAACAAAGGACTGGGATGTGACTCAGTGGTTAAGTGCCCTGAGTTCAATCTCCAATACCAAAAAAAAAAAAATTACTCTATACACCAATATGTATTTTCTTTAGTCATGAAGATGTACAAACAAGGGTTAGTGCAAACACACACAAACACACACCCTAGAGCTAATTATTTTCTATTGTTATAGCATCTTTAATGCAAAAGCCTTTGGGTGGGGTATTTTCCAAGACAACTCTGAAATAATAGGGCTATATTTCCAACTGCAAAACCCATTCTCTGCTATAAGACCTTCAATACACTCTATTCTTTACTCGGACCATTTATTTATATATTGCTGTGCTTTCTGACAATTCTCACATTCCAATCAGCTTTAGAAAGATCACAAGTCTAAGGTTGTAGGTAATATGTAAGCTTGCTCTCAAATTAGAACCATCTTAAAAAGAAAATCGTATTCTCTTCTGTGATCATTAATTACTAAAATGTATTTTAACAGCTTGAAAGTAAGTGATTAACACTGAACAAACACCCCTGGATGAATGGTTCTGTAATAATTGATAGCACAGTGGGAAAGGACTCATTCTTTCTCATCACAGGATAATCAGTCTCCTAGTATTTCTCTCTGGGATCCCAATGGAACACTGATTAGAAGTTTCACAGTGGACAGTTATTCCAAAATGGCCTATCTCAGTATTCCAGGAAATGCACATGAAAGCAATCAGCTTTTAGATTTCTTTCAAAAAATTTTCAGAACATAAAAATAAATTGTGTAATGCCATAAATGTAATTTTTAAATGTCTGTGTGCCAGTAATGATATCATGTTCAAAATTATAGTAAAATAGAATTTTCTTTCCATCTATGTGTTATCCTAAGAATTTTATGGGAGGAGAAAAAAAAGAAAGAACTTCAGTAGGAGTAAGAAGAAAAAAGGTAAAATATATTACCCCAAAAAAGTTGTGAAGAGTAAATGTAAGAGATCTCTTCAACATGGCATAGACATTGCTAAAATTTCCTTCCTAATTAACCCCAACTAAGAATGCAATGTATGGATTCTGAAACCAAAGAATAAAGACCTATAAGGAACTGAACAGATACCTCACAGAAGAAGAAATACAATCGATCAAAAAACACATGAAAAAATGTTCCTCATCTCTTACAATTAGAAAAATGCAAAACAAAACTAAGATTTAATCTCACTCCAGTCAGAATGGTAATTATCAAGAATATAAGCAATAATAAGTGTTGGCAAGGATGTGGGGGAAAAGGTATATTCATACTTGTTGGTGGGACTGCAAATTGGTGCAACCACTCTAGAAAGCAGTATGGAGATTCCTCAGAAAACTTTGAATGGAACCACAATTTGATCCAGCTATCCCACTCCTCAGTTTATACCCAAAGGACTTAAAATCAGCATACTACTGTGATGCAGCCACATCAATGTTTATAGCAGTTCAATTCATAATAGTTAAACTCTGGAACCAACCTAGATGCCCTTCAACAGATGAATGGATAAAGAAAATGTGGTACATATAGACAATGGAATATTACTCAGTCTTAAAGAAGAATGGAATTATGGCATTTGTCAGTAAATGGATGAAACTAAAGAATATCATGCTAAGTGAAATAAGTCAATTCCAAAAACCAAAGACCAAATGTTTTCTCTAATAAGCAAATGCTGATCCATAGTGGGGGTGGTGGGTAGGGAAGAATGAAGGAACTTTTGATTATGCAGAGGGGAGTGAAAGGAGCTGGGGAAGTGGGGATTGGAAGGACAGTGAAATGAGACAGATATTATTACCCTACATACATGTATGAAAAAAGTTTTAATTTTAAAAAATAAGTTAAAGAAAAGAATAAAGACCTAAATGTATGCTGTCTTTCAAAATATGTATTTCCAACCAGAAATTTCACCAGGTGTAGACACTATGCATGACATTACTCAAGATTCTATAAATGAATTGCTGTAGTTCTCATCAAGGAAATTCCTCAAAAGTCTTTGTGGTCTTACTTACAAGATTTTTTCTTCAAATTGCATAATGGAAACAGAGAAAAACAGTTTTTTGTTTTTTTTTATTGTAAACAAATGGGATACATGTTGTTTCTCTGTTTGAACATGGCGTAAAGGCATACCATTTGGGTATTCATAAATTTACATAGGGTAATGTTGTTTGATTCATTCTGTTATTTTTTCCCTTCCCCCACCCCACCCACCCCTCTTTTCCCTCTATACAGTCCTTCCTTCCTCCATTCTTGCCCCCCTCCCTAATCCTAACACTAACCCTACCTAACACTAACACCTCCCACCCCCCATTATGTGTCATCATCCACTTATTAGCAATATCATTCGTCCTTTGGTTTTTTGAGATTGGCTTATCTCACTTAGCATGATATTCTCCAATTTCATCCATTTGCCTGCAAATGCCATAATTTTATCATTCTTTATGGCTGAGTAATATTCCACTGTATATATATATATATATATATATATATATATATATATATATATACTACAGTTTCTTTATCCATTCATCAACTAAAGGGCATCTAGGTTGGTCCACAATCTGGCTATTGTGAATTGAGCAGCTATGAACATTGATGTGGCTGTATCTCTGTAGTATGCTGATTTTAAGTCCTTTGGGTATAGACCAAGGAGTGGGATAGCTGGGTAAAATGCTGGGTCCATTCCAAGTTTTCTAAGGAATCTCCACACTGCTTTCCGGAGTGGCTGCACTAATTTGCAGCCCCACCAGCAATGTATGAGTGTACCTTTCTCCCCACATCCTCGCCAACACCTATTGTTGCTTGTATTCTTGATAATCACCATTCTAATTGGGGCGAGATGGAATCTTAGGGTGGTTTTGATTTGCATTTCTCTTATTACTAGAGATGTTGAACATTTTTCCATATGTTTGTTGATTTCTTATAGATCTTCTTCTGTGAAGTGTCTATTCATTTCCTTAGCCCATTTGTCCATTGGATTATTTACATTCTTGGTGTAGAGTTTTTTTGAGTTCTTTAAAGATTCTGGAGATTAGTGCTCTGTCTGAAGCATGATTGGCAAAGATTTTCTCCCACTCTGTAGGCTCTTTCTTCACATTGCTGATAGTTTCCTTTGCTGAGAGAAAGCTTTTTAGTTTGAATCTATCCCAGTTATTGATTCTTGCTTTTATTTCTTGTGCTATGGGAGTCCTGTTGAGGAAGTCTGGTCCTAAGTCGACATGTTGAAGATCTGGACATACTTTTTCTTCTATAATCTGCAGAGTCTCTGGTCTGATTCTGAGGTCCTTAATCCATTTTGAGTTTAGTTTCATGCATGGTGAGAGATATGGGTTTAGTTTCATTCTGTTGCATACGGATTTCCAATTTTCCCAACACCATTTGTTGAAGAGGCTATCTTTTCTCCATTGCATATTTTTGGCCCCTTTGTCTAGTCTGAGAAAATTGTATTTATTTGGGTTTGTGTCCATGTCCTCTATTCTGTACCTTGATCTACCTGTCTATTTTGGTACCAATATCATGCCGTTTTTCTTACTATTGCTTTGAGTTGAAGATCTGGTATTGCGATACCCCCTGCTTCACTCTTTCTGCTAAGGTTTGCTTTAGCTATTCTGGGTTTATTCTTCCAGATGAATTTCATAATTGCTTGCTCTTTTTCTGTAAGGTACGTCATTAGGATTTTAATTGGAATTGCATTGAATCTGTATAGCACTTTGGGTAGTATGGCCATTTTGAAAATATTAATTCTGGTGGAATTTCCTGGTTCCTCTAAATATATAATCATGTCATCAGCAAATAGGGATAGTTTGAGTTCTTCTTTTCCTATTGGTATCCCTTTAATTTCCTTGGTCTCTCTAATTGCTCTGGCTAGAGTCTCAAGGACAATGTTGAATAGAAGTGGTGAAAGAGGGCATCCCTGCCTTGTTCCAGTTTTTAGGGGGAATGCTTTCAGTTTTTCACCATTTAGAATGATATTAGCCATGGGCTTAGGATAGATGGCCTTTACAATGTTAAGGAATGTTCCCACTATCCCAATTTTTTCTAGTGTTTTGAGCGTGAAGGGGTGCTGCATTTTATCAAATGCTTTTTCTGCATCTATTGAAATAATCATGTGATTCTTGACTTTAAGTCTATTGATATGGTGAATGACATTTATTGATTTCCTGATGGTGAACCAACCTTGCATCCCTGGGATAAAACCCACTTGATCATGGTGCACTATCTTTTTAATATGTTTTTGTATGCGATTTGCTAAAATTTTGTTGAGAATTTTAGCATCGATGTTCATTAAGGATTTTGGTCTGAAATTTTCTTTCCTCGATGTGTCTCTCTCTGGTTTAGGTATCAGGGTGATATTGGCTTCATAGAACGAGTTTGGGAGGGTTCCCTACTCTTCTATTTTATGGAGTACTTTGAGAAGTATTGGACTGACTTCTTCTTTAAAGGTTTTGTAGAACTTGACTGAGAACCCATCTGGTCCCGGAATTTTCTTTGTTGGTAGGCTTTTGATGACTTCTTCTATTTCACTACTTGAAATTGGTCTATTTAAATTGTGCATGTCCTCCTTGTTCAGTTTAGGCAATTCATATGTCTCTAGAAACCTGTTGATGTCTTCAAGGTTTTCTGTTTTTTTGGAGTATAGATTTTCAAAATAGCTTCTAATTATGTTTTGTATTTCAGTCGTGTCTGTTGTGATATTTCCTTGTTCATTCCGAATTTTAATGATTTGGGTTTTCTCTCGTCTTCTCTTTGTTAGGGTGGCTAAAGGTTTATCAATTTTGTTTATTTTTTCGAAGAACTAACTATTTATTTTGTCAATTTTTTGTATTGTTTCTTTTGTTTCAATTTCGTTGATTTCAGCTCTGAGTTTAACTATTTCCTGTCTTCTACTACTTTTGGTGTTGGTCTGTTCTTCTTTTTCTTTGAGCTGTAGTTTTAGGTCGTTTATTTGTTGAGTTTTACTTCTTTTATTGAATGTGCTCCATGAAATAAATTTTCCTCTAAGTACTGCTTTCACAGTGTCCCAGAGATTTTGATATGATGTTTCTTTGTTCTCGTTTACCTCTAAGAATTTTTAAATTTCCTTCCTGATATCTTCTGTTATCCATTCATCATATAATAGCATATTGTTTAATCTCCAGGTGTTGGAGTAGTTTCTGTTTTTTACTCTTTCATTTATTTCTAACTTCAATCCATTATGTTCTGATAGAATACAAGGTAATGTCTCTATCTTCTTGTATTTGCTAACATTAGCTTTGTGGCATAATATATGGTCTATTTTAGAGAAGGATCCATGTGCTGCTGAGAAGAAAGTGTATTCGCTCTTGGTTGGATGGTATATTGTATAAATGTTCTTTAAGTCTAAATTATTGATTGTGTTATTGAGATCTATGGTTTCTTTGTTCAATTTTTGTTTGGAAGATCTGTCCAGTGGTGAGAGAGGTGTGATAAAATCACCTAGTATTATTGTGTTATGGTCTATTTGTCTTCTGAAGTTGAGAAGGATTTGTTTGACGTACATGGACAAGCCACTGTTTGGGGCATAGATGTTTATGATTGTTATGTCTTGCTGATTTATGCTTCCCTTAAGCAGTATGAAATGTCCTTCTTTATCCCCTCTGACTTACTTTGGCTTGAAGTCCACATTATCTGAAATGAGGATGGATACCCCAGCTTTTTTACAGAGTCCATGTGCATGGTATGTTTTTCCCCATCCTTTCACCTTTAGTCTATGGGTATCTTTTTCTATGAGGTGAGTCTCTTGCAGGCAACATATTGTTGGATCTTTCTTTTTAATCCAATCTGTCAGTCTATATCTTTTGATTGATGAGTTCAGGCCATTAACATTCAGGGTTATTATTGAGATATGATTTGTATTCCTGGTCCTTTAGCTATTTTTTTAATTCATTTAATTTTTTTGACATGACTTGTTTCCTCCTTTATTTGACAATTCCTTTAGGATAATTCCTCCCTTTGCTGATTTCCTTCTTTTTTCATCTCTTCCTCATGGATATTTCGCTGAGAATGTTCTGTAATGCTGGACTTCTTTTTGTAAATTCTTTTAGCTTTTGTTATCATGGAAGGATTTTATTTCATCGTCAAATTTGAAGGTAAGTTTTGCTGGGTATAAGATTCTTGGTTGGCATCCATTTTCTTTCAGGGCTTGAAAAATGTTGTTCCAGGTCCTTCTAGCTTTTAGGGTCTGGATTGAAAAATCTGCTGATATCCATATTGGTCTCCCCCTGAATGTAATTTGGTTTTTTCTCTCACAGCCTTTAAAATTCTGTCTTTGTTTTGTATGTTAGGGATTTTCATTAAAATGTGCCTTGGTGTGGGTCTGCTGTAATTTTGTGTATTTGGAGTTCTTTAGCCTCTTGTACTTGATTTTCCATCTCATTCTTCAGATTTGGGAAATTTTCTGATATTATTTCATTGAGTAGATTGTTCATTCCTTTGGTTTGTTTCTCTGAGCTTTCCTCAATCCCAATAATTCTTAAATTTGGCCTTTTTGATACCCCCTAGTTCTTGGAGATTCTGTTCATGATTTCTTACCATCTTCTCTGTTTGGTCAACTTTGTTTTCAAGGTTAAATATTTTGTCTTCAATATCTGAGGTTCTGTATTCCAGGTGTTCTATTCTATTGGTTATGCTTTCTATGGAGTTCTTAATTTTATTTATTGTTTCCTTCATTTCAAGGATTTCTGTTTGGTTTTTTTTTTTCAATATCTCTAACTCTTTATTGAAATGATCTTTTGCTTCCTGTATTTGCTCTTTTAACTGTCGATTGGTGTGATCATTCAATGCCTGCATTTGCTCTTTCACCTCATCATTCAATGCCTGCATGTGCTCTTTCATCTCATCGTTTGCTTCCCTGATCATTTTAATTATGTACATTCTGAACTCCCTTTCTGTCATTTCTTCTGCCATGCTTCATTGGATTTTATTGATGTAACATCTAGATTTGTTTGGGGCATTTTCTTCCCTTTTTTTCTCATATTGTTAAGGTATCAGTGAACCGCTAAGATATTGCAGATTTCCTCTATTGACTTATAATGTCCCTGAAGATTTCTAGTATATCTCCTCTTAGCCTTCAGTAGCCTGAAGTCTTGGAGGAAGTTGATAATGCGGTGCTTCACAAGGAAGCTGCCACTCTAGGGGTGGTGGCCTTCAGGTGGGGTATATTCCCTGCTAGTGGGCAGAGGTGCCTCCACTTGTTGACCAATGGTCATCCAAAGGGGAACTAGGCTGCGGGCTGAGGCAATTCCTGTTTGTTCCTGTGTCTCTGGTTTTACCGTCCTTGTGGGAAAACCTCACCCGGCAGGGAAGACTCACCCATTGGGGATTTCCCCTCCTAGAGGTTCCCCTCAATCTACAACTACCGCCTGGGCTGGGCTGCTTTCCTTTGCAATATTCCCAGTGGCCCGAACTTACCTCCTGGGCCTGGGAGCCTCACCCTTCACAGACGAGTCTCCTTAGGCTGCCTCTCCTCAGAGAATCTGCCCTCAGTCCTGGAACATACGCTTCCCTCGTAAGCGTGTCTCTGTGGGGCTCTTCCACCAAGAAGCCTCCTAGGTCCTGGGACCCTGCTCTGCACCTAATCACCTGGCTATGCGGCCCCTCCTCTGAGCAGCCACCAGGGGCCCCGGACAGTCTCTCCGAGTCCCAGCAACCCGCCGCACGCCTCTTCCTCCGGATAGCTGCCCGGTGTTCCAGTGCGGTCACTAGGAGTCCAAGCAACTCACTGCATGCCTCCTCCTTCCGCCAACCACCTGTAGCCCTGGGCAGTCACTCCAAGTCCAAGTGACCTGCCCCGTTCCTCCTCCTTCTCCGGGCAGCCCCCTGGGTGTTCAGGAGCAGTCGCTGTGAGTCCAAGCGACCCACCGAACGCCTCCTCTGGGCAGCCGCCCGGAGCTCTGGTGCGGCTGCTCCGAGACCAAGTGACCCACCACGCTTCTCCTCCAGGCAGCCCCCCGATGTTCAGGAGCCGTCGCTTTGAGTCCAAACAACTCACCACTCACCTCCTCCTCTGGGCAGCCGCCCGGAGCTCTGGTGCAGTCACTCCGAGTCCAAGCGACCCACTGCGCTCCTCCTCCTTCTCCAGGCAGCCCCTCGGTGTTCAGGAGTGATTGTTCTGAGTCCAAATAGCTCATCGTGCAGCTCCTCCTCTGGGCAGCTGCCAAGAGCCCCAGTGGTTGCTCCGAGTCCAAGTGCTGTGCTGAGCGGCCTCCTCTACAATGCTCCCAGTTGTCCGAGTTCACTGCTCCAGCAGGGGGAGGGGTGTCTCGTTGGGCAACTCTACTTCACAAATTCCCTGCGTTCCGGGACTACCGCCCCATCCGGGACGCCTCCCCAACGGGAAAGACTCACCCGGCGGCTTTGAGTTGGTCCCAAGTCTCTCAAAATCTTCTCTTTTGAATCCTGAGTCCTGGAGCAACATGAAAAGCAGCCGCCCTCTAGTCCGCCATCTTGAAAAACCCCCCAGAAAAGTAGTTTAACAACAGAAAATTACTATATTTCCATTGAAAATTTTAGGTGGGTATTTGGACTTACAGCCTTTGAACCAAAGCAAACTCAGAAACACTAAAATGACAGTAACTTCTCAGGCAGTAAATTCTTCTGTGCCTCCTCCAATCACAGTGAATGCTGAAAATGAACAAACAGCTCCCCAGCACAATGATCATTTATGTACAAGTTCTACAAGGATATATCTCCATTATTGGAGCCAGCATGACTGTTTTCATAGACTCAAACAGTGGAAAAACAAGTTTTGGAACTTTTGGACAACAGTGTAGGTAACCACAGACTTTGATGAATAAGCCTATATTTTCATATGTTATGGGTGTCTGGTAGCATGGGTTAGAAAGACAGGAACCTAAAGAATGGAGGAATAGCAGGGTCCCAGGACCTAGGAAATTAAAGGGATATGAATACGAAAAGAAGAATTCAAACTATCCCTATTTGCTGATGACATGATTGTATATTTAGAGGAACCAGGAAATTCCACCAGAAAACTTTTAGAACTCATAAGTGAATTCACTAAAGTAGTAGGATATAAGATCAATGCACATAAATCTAATGCATTTTTAAACATAAGTGATGAATCTTTGGGAAAAAAATTAGGAAAACTACCCCATTCACAATAACATCAAAAAAATAAAATACTTGGGAATCAATCTCACAAAAGAGGTGAAAGACCTCTACAATGAGAACTACAGAACACTAAAGAAAGAAATTAAAGAAAAACGTAGAAGATGGAAAGATCTCCCATGTTCTTGGATAAGCAGAATTAATATTGTCAAAATGGCCATACTGCCAAAAGTGCTATACAGATTCAATGCAATTCCAATTAAAATCCCAATGACGTACCTTACAGAAATAGAGCAAGCAATTATGAAATTCATCTGGAAGAATAAGAAGCCCAGAATAGCTACAGCAATCCTTCACAGGAAAAAATGAAACTGGGGGTATCACAATATGAGAACTTCAACTCTACTACAAAGCAATAGTAACAAAAACGGCATGGTATTGGTACCAAAATAGACAGGTAGATCAATGGTACAAATAGAGGACACAGACACAAACCCAAATAAATATAATTTTCTCATCTAGACAAAGGTGCAAAAAATATGCAATGGAGAAAAGATAGCCTCTTCAACAAATGGTGTTGGGAAAATTGGAAATCCATATGCAACAGAATGAAACTAAACCTATATCTCTCACCATGCATGAAACTAAACTCAAAATGGATTAAGGACCTCAGAATCAGACCAGAGACTCTGCAGATTATAGAAGAAAAAGTATGTCCAGATCTTCAACGTGTCAACTTAGGACCAGACTTCCTCAACAGGACTCCCATAGCACAAGAAATAAAAGCAAGAATCAATAACTGGGATTGAATCAAACTAAAAAGCTTTCTCTCAGCAAAGGAAACTATCAGCAATGTGAAGAAAGAGCCTACAGAGTGGGAGAAAATCTTTGCCAATCATGCTTCAGACAGAGCACTAATCTCCAGAATCTATAAAGAACTCAAAAAACTCTACACCAAGAATAAAAATAACCCAATTGACAAATGGGCTAAGGAAATGAACAGACACTTCACAGAAGAAGACCTACAAGCAATCAACAAACATATAAAAAATGTTCAACATCTCTAGTAATAAGAGAAATGCAAATCAAAACTACCCTGAGATTCTATCTCACCCCAATTAGAATGGCGATTATCAAAAATACAAGAAACAACAGGTGTTGGTGAGGATGTGGGGAGAAAGGTACACTCATACATTGCTGGTGGGGCTGCAAATTAGTGCAGCCACTCTGGAAAGCAGTGTGGAGATTCCTTAGAAAACTTGGAATGGACCCAGCATTTTACCCAGCTATCCCATTCCTTGGCCTATACCCAAAGGACTTAAAATCAGCATACTACAGAGATACAGCCACATCAATGTTCATAGCTGCTCAATTCACAATAGCCAGATTGTGGAACCAACCTAGATGTCCTTCAATTGATGAATGGACAAAGAAACTGTGGTATATATATACAATGGAATATTACTCAGCCATGAAGAATGATAAAATTATGGTATTTGCAGGCAAATGGATGAAGTTGGAGAATATCATGCTAAGGGAGATAAGCTAATCTCAAAAAACCAAAGGACAAATGATCTTGCTGATAAGTGGATGATGACATATAATGGGAGGTGGGAGGGGTTAGTTTTAGGGTTAGAGTTAGGGTTAGGGAGGGGGGCAAGAATGGAGGAAGGAAGGACTGTATAGAGGGAAAAGAGGGGTGGGAGTGGTGGAGGGAAGGGAAAAAATAACAGAATGAATCAAACAACATTACCCTATGTAAATTTATGATTACACAAGTGGTATGCCTTGACTCCACCTACAAACAGAGAAACAACATGTATCCCATTTGTTTACAATTAAAAAAAAAAAGAATGGAGGAATAGCAAGACCAGCTGGAAATTCTATAAGATAAAACCTACAAAGTGGTTAGCAAGTGTAGACAGCCAATTGCCTGTCACCAGTTAAGAAGGTCTCTTTCAGGAGGGCAAAGATAGAATCAAAAATTCTTCACAGTTGCTTCTTGCAGTGGGGGGTTGTGGATCATCAAAAGAGTCTGGCCAGGGAGGGTGAAGCACAAGCAGTCAGATGGGATTAACCCAGGCCCTGGAAGGAAAAGGGGGAGAAGCAAGAGTAACTCCCATAGCTGGTATAAAGCACAGAGTCTTGAGAGCCATGGCCCAGGGTCAGCCAGAGCTACCACAAAAGAGAAGGGCTCATTACCAGACATCAGAGACCAGGTCTTACTGGTAGGAAATAAGGAACTGTGCTGGCCATTCTTTGTCCCTCAGGTCTGTATGGGTGTGTGGTGCTTAAAGACCTTTTTCCAGAGTGTAGATTATTCTTAAAACTGAACCTTTTGATAAGAGGTCAGTAAGCATGGAAAAGAGTAATTTGATACACATCTGAATTATAACAGATTTCTATTGGTACCTTTTGCAATGTAACTTATTCAGATCCTTCTATAATTCTGTCTTCAGCTAGAGTTGGCTCTTGGAAAACTGAGAAGGTAAACTTGGTTTTTGGTGTACTACAGTGCCTTCACTGGATATAATGGTGTTTTCCACAACTGTTCCCTGTTTCTTCTTCCCTTTTTCTCAATCCCTACAGTGCTACATTAAAATTTACCTGCATTTTGTTGTCATTTATCAAGGTTTTACCAGGTGATTACTTAGCTAATTTTGAATAGCTTTACCTTAAAAGGTATTTGTAGTTAACATATATTCTCGAACTTTAATGTGTATAGGAACATAGGAATCCCCAAGAAGGCTTTTAATAGCACAGATTGCTTAGGCCCCCTCCCTACTCCTAGTGTGGAATATAGAAACATGCATTTCTGAAAACAATCCAGAGAGAAGCAGATGATTGTGGTCTAAGGATCTCACTTTTAGGATCTCTGAGTTTGAATGTAAAACCCCCTGGGAAATGTATTTGGAATTTAACAAAGAACTCCAATGCTGGTAATAATCAAGAAAAATACTTATAATACAGTATTCTTGAGGTCCTCCAGATATTCTTTCTAAAAGTAATGGGATTTTCCCACTGACACACCAGAGAGCTAATGGATCAGGAAAGCAAGAGCTGGGGATTAAAAAAAAAAGTGGAGACTAAGTCTAAATATATACTTTGTAGTTGATGAAGATAAGAATTAAATTCTAAGCAAAGGCATATCTTTAGTAAGGCCTTTTGATTTGAACAGAGATGGCATAATTAATGTTTATATCAAGAAATATATAATGCATATATAATAATGTATATATAATTATATTAATGTATAATGTATATACAAAGTAATGACTGAAATTAGGCCATTTGGCTGGAAAACAGAGAAGGATAATATAAAAATCTCCATATAATGTGATAAGAGCCAAGAGCCAAAGGTATTTATTATATATAATACGCACACATATGTATGAGGTACCCATTATATATATATATGAGGTTTTATTATATATATATGAAATAACATGAATATATCATGATATAAGTAATATGAAATATATTCACAAATATATTTATATAATTCATAATTCTTCAAAGATATTAACACAAGATAGTATGCTCTGCCAAGGTATAATGGAAATATTCTCTATTTTTGAGATGGTAGCCCCATATGCTTGGCTTAGAAAATAACATAAATTTCTTTTTTTTTTTCAATAATAACTTTTTCCTTCTTTCTATAATAAGGTGCTGATTCTTACAAGGATGATGGAGTCTACTTCAGGTACTTTACGGCTTATGAAGAAAATGGAATATATAATTTAAAACCACAGACTTATAGAGCAAACAAATACTGCCATGAGAAGTTTAAAATGCCCATTGAATACAGCTGCACATATATCAGGCTGGGTAGTAGATGATGAGTAATTCATTACCTCAGAAATTCAGTGCTGGTTTGAATAATATTTATGGGATAATATGATTAAAGCTTCAAAGATTTTATAACTCAAAGTATAGTTATCCCTAAGTACTCATGGAGGATTTGTTCTATGACCCATCATGGATACCAAACTTCATAGATGTTCAGGTCTCTTGTTAAATGGTATAGTATTTGCATAACCCATACACATATTCCTGAACACTTTAAATCATCTCTATATTACTTATAAGACTTACTATCATTTAAATACTATGTAAATAGTTGATATTCTATATTATTTAGGGAATAATAAGAAAAAGTCTGTACATATTCAGGTCAAAATGAAGAATTCAGGCAATATTCCCAAACCAGTTGAAGAAATAAAAATCTGTGATAGAGGAAAATACATGAGAAATCATCAAAGCTATTTTTGTTGTATTTTTGGTTTCCATCACATTTTTAAATTTTCAACATGATTTAAGAGACTAATGAATAGAAACAATTATTTGTACATGTTTTTGGACACACAAGGCATAAAGATACAATTTGTAACACGAGTACTTAAGAGGGGATGTGTACAAGCTGTATAAAAGCAGGGGGTTTATATCTCTTTGCAGTTAAGTTGACATAAATTCAAATTACAATGTTATTAATTTAGATATTAAATGTAATCTATGTGACAACAAAAGGCTATAATATAAACATGAAAGAAAATAAGAAGGAAATAAAAATTTTAGTATGAAAAAATCAACTAAACACAAAAGAAGACAGTAATACAGGAAATGAAAGAACAAAAAAGTACAAGGTATATAGAACACAAATATATTTATAGCAAAATCAGGTCCTACTTATTAGTGATTACCTTAAATAGACTAAAGTCTGTCATCAAAAGACAGATAAGAACTGTGATGTAGCTCAGTTGTAGAGTGCTTGCCTAGCATATGCAAGATCTGGGTTTCAATCCTTAGCAACTCACACACACACACACACACACACACACACACACACACACAAGACAGATCATAGCAGAATGGATTTTTAAAATTCAACTATATAATGGCTATAAGAGATTTACTTTTGATTCCAAAGCTTGAAGGTGAAAAAGTATAAAAAGATTCTCCATGAAAATAATAATCAAAAGGGAACTAGATTGCTATATTAATATCAAACAAAATAGATTATTAAATTTAAAAAGCTTATGAGATAAAAAAAGACATTTTATACTAATAAAAGGTTCATTTAACACAGCAAATGATATAACCATTATACACATATATCCACCAAGTAATACACCTTCAAACTATGAATATAAACTTGATAGAATTTAACACAAAAATAGAAGGTTTCTTAATGATAGTTTGAGACTTTAATACCCTACTGTAAATATGAGAGAACAGGCAGAGAAAAGATAAATAAGGAAAAGAGGAATTTAACAACACAATAAATCAACTAAATCTGATATACTTATATAGAACAATCTACTGAACAAGAAAAAAACAATTCTTAAGTGCACATACATTCAGAACTAAGAGAGAAACTTACAGTTTTAAATGCTAACATTAAAAAAAAAAGAATAGAATAAATATCTCGAGTCAACAGCCTAACATTTCAGCTTCAGGAATTAGAAAAGGAAAAACAAATTTAACTCAAATCTGGCAAAGACATAAAATAATAAAGATCAGAGTAGACCAAAAAAAAAAATAGAAAAATAGAGAAAGCCAGTGAAACCAAAGTTGAGTTGTTTGAAAATATTAACAAATATGACAAAATTTTATCTTGATTAACTAAAAAAAGAGAGATAATTCAAATTGCTAAAATGAAATACTAGAAATGAAAGGGAGAATATCACTACTGATTCTAGAGGAACAAAAGAATTATTACCTCATGTACATATATGTCTGCATGACCAATGTGATCCTATAATATGTATAATCAGAAAAATGAGAGATGTATAAATGCATTGTCATGCACATGTTAGAACAAATTAAAAAATTAAAAATTAAAAAATTAAAAAGAATTATAAGAAAGTATCATGAAAAATAGTACATAATCACATTGAACAATTTAGATGAAATGGAAAAATTTTTAGAAACACAAAATCTACCAAGACAACAATAAAGAGAAATGCAAAATCAGAATAGACCTCTAACTAGTAAGAAGAATGAATCAGAATGAATCCCAACAAAGAAAAGCCCCGAACCTGACAGTTTCACAGGTTAATTCTACCAAACATTTAAAGAACTAACAATCTTCAGCATTTCCCCGAAAAAAATTTAAAAGGAAGGAATACTACTAAGTTCATCCTGTAAACAGGCACTGATACCAAAGCCAAAAAAACTACAAGAAAAACTTTGCATACCTTATCCCTGTCTTAGTCAATTTGAGCTGCTATAATAAAATAATCTAAACTGGGTGGTTATACAAAACAGAATTTTTTTCTCATAGTTATAAGTCTGGGAAGTCCAAGATTAAGTTACCAGCAATTCAAAGTCTGGTGAAGGCCCACTTCCTGGTTTATATCTGTCTTCTTGCTATAACCTCACAAGAAAGAAAGGGAAAGTGCTCTCTCAACCTCTTTTATAAGTGTGCTAATTCTATTTATGAAGACTCCAACCCCATTACCTAATCACTTGCCAAAGGCTCCACCTCCTAATACTACCACCAAAGGGACTAGGATGTCAACATATGAAATCTGGAGACGAACAATCATACATTGCAGCTCCTTATGAATACTAACAAAAAAGTCCCCAACTAAATACCAGAAAACAAAATTTAGTAATATATTTAAAATATTATATGCCATGACCATGTGGGATTTATTTTTTGAGGGCAAGGATAGTCCAATAAAAATCAAATAGTATACCACATTATCAGAATGAAAAAAAAATGATTTTCTCAATTGATGCAGAAAAAGCATTTAACAAAATTCAAGTCTTTCATGATAAAAATTCAACTAGAAAAAAAAATCTCGACATAAAAAGTCCATGTATGAAAAACCTACAATTAACATTATACACAATGTTAAAAGGCTGAAAGTTTTTCCCATAAGAGCAGAAAAAATTACAGGGATGCCCAATTGCTCTCACCAATTCTATTGAACAGTTCAAAGTCCTAAACAAAGCAATTAGGTAAGAAAAAGAAATTAATAGTGCTGAATGTTCTCACGCAATTATAAAAAATGATAAATCTTTAAGGTGATGGATATATAATTACTCTGACTCGACCATTACACAATGTATATATGTATTAAAACATCATATTATATTCAATAAATATGTACTATTATTATGTATCAATAAAAATATTATGTGTCAATAAAAAGGTAGTTATTGAATTATTTAACATTATTTCCATTCTGTGTACCCTTAATTTCAAAACAATTCATTATTTGATTGTATCCTGTAATATCCTGGTCAGGATGCTAAAGAAAGAATTCTCTTACCAAAGAGTATGAATGTACAAAAACAAAGTCAATGAATCTCAAAACTTTTGAAGAACCGTATCACCTATGCATAGGCAGCGTTTGAATTACCAACTTAGCTATATAATTTGTGTGACATAGAACGGTAAAGGAGTAATCTGTAGTACTCAACAAAGGAATAGCAAAGTTCTGGTCAATAAGATCTTATATAGTCAAAAGCATCAGGTGTTGGAATACTCTAGAAGTCATCAAAAACAGGACTGAGTAAATGATTTTTATAACCTTTATAATATATTTCTGGGTTACAGTTTCACCACGCATTTTTTCTTTCTTGAACTTTGACTTTGTCACCAAAATTAGTAAAATGTAGCGTGTATAAGAAGAAAAAAAAAGAGCAAATGACCAATGGAGAATTCCATTTTTGAGTTTTAAAAGTAATAGCACTGTACTGTTCATTAAAAACCAGGAAATTTTTAACACAGGGGAACTTGAAGAGACTCTACCAAGTCCTGAAAACAATAAGGATACTCAAACATTTTTGGAGTTTCAGCACAACAGCATCTGGAGTTGCATTTGTGGTATTCCAAGTTTCACATCTTCCCTTGCCTGACCAGTTCCTGCCAAGTCAAATTACAGATGTTGAGGCCACATCTGAGGGAAATCAGATCAATCTAACATGGACAGCACCAGGAGATGATTTTGATGTTGGAAAGGGTGAGGATGAGAGTTTTATGATTATAAGTGAAAGATGTTCATTGTAAAATTGAAGATATAAAGGCGGAGGAGGGGAAGTTTTTAAATGACAGCTTAACAAAGCATTAGTTTTATAATTTATTCTTTGAATTAATCAAATGACACATTAACCTGGTCCAAACTTTTCTTTACAAAAAAAGGGTAGCATTTGGCAAAATTGTAAAGGCAGGATTTAAGTTATCAAAAGGTAAATGATGATTTGGATATGAGTATCACTTTGCATGACTATTCACTTTTAGAAAAATAAAGTAAAAGGACTTTAAAATGGTATACTCTAGATCCTACAACATGATAACTTTTTTCTTAGTTCAACAGTATATCATAAGAATAAGTGGAAATATTGTTGATCTAAGAGACAATATTGATGATGTACTTCAAGTTAACACTACTGACCTGTTACCAAAAGAGGCCAACTCCAAGGAAACCTTTGCTTTTAACCAGGAAACATCTCAGAAGAAAACACAACCCACATATTCATTGCCATTCAAAGTGTAGACAAAATCAAGTTGATATCAAAAGTATCCAACACTGCACAAGTAGCTTTGTTTATCCCTCAAGCAGATTCTAGTCTTAATGAAAGCCAACAAAATCCTGGAGTTAACATTTCTATCTTGATGTTGTCAGTGGTTGGATCTGTGGTAGTTTTTAGTATTATTTTAAGTGCCACCATTTATATTTTAAAGAAAAAAAATGCAAGTAGACCAAGTACTTGGTTTATATGATCAACAAAATTGAAGGATACCAGTAAATTTTTAAATTCTATTTTGGGTAATTAACTCATAAAAATAATTTTAAGAGGTCTAGAAAAGATATTTTCATTAAATATAAATACCCAAAGACATTCAAAATACAGGCTAAATCAATATTAATAATTAATAATTATATTTACTCATTATTTTATCATATATAGTGATGAATAAAGAGCCTTTATTATTGCTGTCTAGTTGTGTTATTTTATACAAAAGTTTTCTGGGATTTATTTCAAATTTCATTGAAGCTAAAATTATCAAAACAAATAGAAAAAAAGAACAATATATTTGGGCAAAAAACAGATTTTGTCTCAGTTTATTAAGTATTATTAACATTATCACATCTAATATTATGCTATAATAATCAAGTTCATGTTTATTGTGGTTTATAGAAATTGAGAGTAAAAACACACAAATCACTCACCATCTGTGATGTCATGTTTTCCTTATTTCATCTGAATATAAACATATAATCTATGCCTTTTTTGTCATATATCCCTGGATACTTTTCCTTTCATAGTGGGAAGGAATTAGTGAAGTTACCTTATACTGCCCTTGTTTTCAGGTAAAAAAATGAAAAATACTTTTAAAACACAATATATCTTTTATCCTTTGAGTCAAAGACTAAAGAAAGAAAAAGAATTCAAAACACAACATCTTCTAAATTTTCAAAGAAAGTGCTCAAGGTAGTAGTCCTCGAGTCCTCAAGAGTCCAAGTTTCCTTCATTTCAAGGATAGACAAAGTTAATGACAAACTATACTATAAATTACATTTCAAAACAATGATTATGTTTGCTGTGTAGCAAAGGAAATCTGAAGACACATGAAGGGAAATACTATCCAGTGGTAAGACTATGGGAATAGTGTAGAGAAGGAAATTAATTTAGCTTAGAGGAGAATGACGAGGAAAACTGGACATGTTCACAATAAATTAAGTGGAATAGAGAAGATATGGTTCTGTATTTTATGGGAGAGATGAAGAAAAGTCAGTCAATGATGAATTACAAGTTTCTAACTGAAAATATAGAAGAATGGAAGTGTCATTTATTGAGAAGTGGAAAGACTCAGGGAAAAAATATTTATAAAGAAGAACAGACAGTTGAGTTTGGTGATAAGACATTTGAGGAACCTGTGAATAAACATCAATTAGTATTGTTACACTGACAATTGGATCCCAAGGCCTGGTGGTCAACATCAGTTACTAGGTGAAGATGCACATTTCACAGTTGTTAGTATGTAGATGGCATTAAACACTGTAATGAATGAGATCAATAAAAAGAGTATGGAAGTTGAGAAGACCAGAGCTATGGTCATGCATGCTGAGGCCCTAATAATGCAAACAAACTGGAACACAGATCATATAACTTTGGCCCATCTGGGTGCTGAAAGAATTTCCCTTTATGTGAGTAGGTAGACTTTAGTGTCTAAGTGTACAAGTATGTGGTTTCTTTGTTCTTTCAATTGGAGGTTTTCCCACTTTACACAGGGAATTTTACCACCAAAATTCAGCTCCCTGAGTAATGGAAGAACAGTATCCTCTCATTTATATCCTTATCTCAAGTAGACTTGGCAGGAGATATTTGCTGGTTTGGAAATAAACAAAATGGAAACTGTCAGTTGAGTCTAGTATCACCTCTAACAATGTTCAATCACACTTTTTAGCCTGGCATAATTAATTTATTATGAATTAATTTGCCTCCTTCTCTACTTCCCATTTAAATTGCAGACATGGCAAGATGAGTCCTACAATTTAAATGAGAAGAGAAAAAGAGCAAGAGAAAATGAAAGGGGGAAACCTTAGATTACAGGGATGCTCTGATTTACTCTCATGATTCAATGGAACATGAGGTCTGTATTTAGACATTTGGGAACTGGGTTATTCATACAGAAGGTCTATTGGCAATCTTAGTTCCATTAGTAGCTAGTACTAGATAGGTCAGTGTTAATGCCTACGTCTATAGAAGTGAACATGAAGGAAGTCTGGAAAATAAATAAGTATAAGACACCTGGCCTTTTGACCAGAAGATGAAGACCCAAAATTCTGTGTTGGCAACAGAAATACTACACAGCAGTCAGATCTTCCCTGTGTCCTTCTCACCTATCTTCCCTGTATCTCTGGAAGCAAAGACTACCAACCTGGTTATTTCCCTCCCAAATACTACAATAAAATAAGTAGGCTCCTCTAGATCCCAGTAGTTTGCTATCCCTTTCCAAGACAGACCCTGAGTTAGTAACATGTAACCCCATCTCTCAACTCATCAAGCCCATGGCAAAACTCCTGGCATTTTCATAATATGACCTTCCCTTCATTTTTGGATTGTCCAGGAGTCCACAGAGTTCCTCTAAAAACAAAACCTTTGCTATTGAAATGGAATAGAACTTAGTAGTCATCTGAATTTCATTTTGCCAAAATCAGTTATGATGGTTCAAATCCAAGAACATAAAGTATTATATATCCCAGATTTCAAACTTAGAAAATTTCCAACTGCAACTTCTTATGTTAAGAAATGCTGGATCAGTCAATACTGTAGTCCTACCCACCATTCTCACTGTTCTAAGAAACTCTCAATATATAAGAAAACCAGAAGACAGCAATTAGTTGGTATTGTAGAAAAGTGACTTGTTCTGTAAGTTCACTGCCAAGTACAGTATGATTCTTAGGAGACCATTAAAGTCAAGAGATGATAAACCTCTCAGCCTTGCTGGAGCACCAGATAGATGCATTTTATCTGAAATTAAATATCTGCTGAAATTAAAGAGATGGGTATGAAACAGAAGATGGGAAACACAGGTTTGCCTATGGAATCTCTTTCATGTATGTTTGGTACACCAAGGAGTGGAGAGTTTCTTTCTTACAGAGTGGACACTGTAGAAGGCAGCTGGGCTTAATCCACTTGAGATAAGACAGGGGAATTCAAGAGAACATAGGCAATTATAGCTACTAGAAAATACTGAGTTTTTTCATGCTTATTTTGCAGTGAGTTGAGATTTCTCAAGTAAACTGGTTTCATAGCAATCATTCAACAATATCACTGCTTAAGTTTATGGTGACAAACCTACTGACATACAGACCTACTTTCTGGACACCAAACTCTTACTTGTCTTTCTACTTCCTTCCAACCTACAGAGAACTCTTGTTATTCCTTTCATTACCCATTCTCTCTCTGTCAAGTATTCTCCATTCTCCCTTTTTCCAGTTATTTTACATAAAGACTTTTTGGCAAGTCCTTGTCTTCATCTCACACCCTATCCTCCTTAACATCATACTGTACTCTTCTGCTGCCCAGCATTACTTTTGTTTTATATTAACCTGATTTCCCTGTTTCTGTATTTTCCTCTCATGACCCTCACTCTCATCTAGGGCCACCTTATCACAGACCTCTAAAGGGATTGATTCAAATCACACTCTTTACAAATGACACAATGTCTACATCCTAGTGAGATAGTCTTACTCTAACATATGAGAAAATAAGGGTTCTTTATGGGTGAGTTTATATTTTCCCTTGTGATAGGAAGTTGTCTTAAAGTCTTAGAACCTGTGATATCATTTTAATAAATACACCTTTTCAGATTATATTAGTTGCAAATTAATTATTTGATTTATAATCCCAGTACCCTATTTTCTTTAATAATCTATGTGACAATCAGCACATTAGTTCCTGGTACATTTAACCCCACTGGGAACATAAGCAAAGTTCTACACACTGTATCCTGCTCTTTTGTTGTTGCCTGATCTTAGGAAATAAGGGAGTGCCTTTTACAAGAAGTTGTTTTAGAGACCTAAGAGAAATGGACAGTAGGCGTTTGGTAGCATAAAAACAGAGCCATCATTTACTTCAGAATTTGAAACTGTAGCTGTACTTGTAAGTAGCATCTATCAAAATGTTGTGATTTGCTCCAAACCTGCATTTACAGTTTTTCAAATGTGTTTCAATCATGCCTTCTTTATAGAGCAAATGAGAACTCTCCAAACTCCAGAGAGTCCAGTGTCAGATAACACTATCTAAAGGAAATAGGAAAGTCCACGATGACTGCCTATTGCACCTCTAATCTTCACTCCACCCTCAGGAACATTACATGCATGCAATTTGAGCCAACGAGTGCTTTCAAAACCTATTTAGATCTAGGTTTGTGAGTTTGGGTCAGTAAATAGTATAATTTTTATAAAACTAAGTTCATTCTCTTAACCTTTATCTGCGGAATTTCTATCTTGGTGAAAGAAAAGTATCTTGCCCCCTTGTCATTCATACTTAACAAAGGGAGGCCATCTCTTCAGCCTCCAATTTCTTTACCCCTTACATCAAATCTGTAAACAAGCCTGTCTGTGACATCCCCTTTACCCTGACATCTCCCAGCTTCCACTCCTGCCAGTTCAATAATGTTCCCTCAATTAAGCCTTCATTGTCTTCTGGAAAATACTTTCAGACTTTCCCCAACCCACAATTACCCCAAATTAATCTGAGCAAAACCAAAATAGCTCCCACACTGCTTTCAAGACAAAGTCCTACATCTCCAAGGGCTTTTCAACTCTGGGCCACATGACCTCCCAATCAGGGGGATCAATGGGACTCTAGAGAAAGGAAGCTAACCAGTGCACATTCTGCAAAAAGGAGGGTTATTGGAGAGGAAAATGTCCCTGATGTTTTCAAGAGAAGCCACATTGTGGTTAATACCTGGCAGATGGCACTAGAGAAGCTAAGGGGCTTCTCACGAGTTCCCAAGAGTGACCCACTGATGAAACTCAACTGACTCTTAACAATAGATAAGAATGAGGTCAATTTGATCAGCTTGGTCTTAAACACCTGGTAAAAGAGTTATGGCCAAAGCACCAACATATATGAGCATTTAAATGGAAAGACAATAGTTCTTTTAATGTAATTTAAGATGTACACATGTGTCAGCCCCACCAAAAGTAAGTAAAGCTGGAGGCTATAAAGGAAAGTTTCTTAGCAGTGCCTGATAACTATCAAAAGAGACTAACAGGCCACTGCACCACCCAACAACACCACACCACCCAAAGCTGCTGTCCCATTTTGGAACGTGACCATCTCCATCTTGGGACACCACCATCATCATTGCCATTGCCATCTCGAGACATGGCAGCCTCCATCTTGGGACACCAACCAGGGTCTGGAAGACCATTATCAAGATGCCTGCAAGTTTGGTTACACCTGAGGTCTTCCTGCTAGGGGTGCTAATAGCCACCATCTTGCTGCTTCTTCACATGGTTACTCCTTTATGTGAGCATATCCCTGGTAGTCTCTCTAACTGCAAATTAAAACAACATTGAGGTCTGGAGCCTGCAGCATGGCAGAGTCTACAAAAACTAAAACCCAGATCTGTGAGATTGCAAGTAGGTCTACATGTCCTGTCCAAAGTTTGTAATCCTATGCAAGACTGGGCTCTCCCCAGCTCTGTGAGTCCTGAAGTGCATGGGGACAGATAGGGCTGATTACAGTGTGTCAGAAATTTAGAAGAGGGTGTGAGGGAATCTTGCTCTCAGCTTACCCAGCAAGCCAGTCTGGCATCCACTGGGTTCCCAGGGCACACTCAGGCCATCACTCACTGGAGCCCCTCCCACGTCTAGCATCCATGAATCCCCTGGTCCCACCAGGTCCAGCACTGAACAGGGCCCTCAGGCTCCCCAATTCCCAGTTTCCTGACCCCTCCCTAGCCACCAACACAGCCCAGCACTCACAGCTACATGGCCAATCCACAGCTCTCAGTGCCTAGTCTTAATCCACTGAATATATAACAGCTCTCCATAACAGGTGACCAGGTCCCAGCACTCAGATCCCAGGACCACCTTGGAGAGAAGTGCCTGATTGGGAATTTGAAAGGGCAGGGGCAGGAGAAATTGAGTTTGTAGTCTAAATAAGAAACCAATAATTGTGGGGTACACAGGCAATGTAGGAGCTAACATCAGGCTCCTGTATCACATGAGTGGAATCCAAAGGAGATCCCCAGGATGCAGCCCTCCAATGTGGACTGGCAACTGCTATATCCTACTCCAGGAGTTCTGCCTCTGGGACTAACCCTCCCTTCCTAGCAACCTCACCATCCAGAGGGTGGAGCTACCACCAAACACCAGACAACACCACCTACTGGCTGAGAAGGGAAGCTAAGAAACTCTTGAACTCCAATGGAAACAATTGTTCAACTTTCCATCAAGATTTTTTTTCTTTTTTTCTCTTCTTCTCTTACATTTCTACCATTTTTAAAACCAATAGTTTTCAGCATCAGTTTATTGAGGCCTGGGATGTCTGAATAGTATACTACAGTTTTGTTGTGTATTCTCTTATTTTTACCTTTTTTTCTTTCCTTTTTAATTTTTGTCTTTTCTTACTTTATATATATATATATTTTTTTTTTTTCCCCTCACTTGTCTATTTCCCTGGATTCTCTTTCTCTCTTTTCTCCTGCTAACAGAATACCTCTATTGATTCCTCTTTCGCTCTTCCTATAATCCTTTACTTCTATCTTCTCTCCTCCTTCTTCATAAACATCACATCCTATACCAATTCTGTTCTCTCTTTGTTCACCATTAGATATTGTAAACTCTTTTCAAACTTACTGTTGATATTGTAGACAATAAGTGAACACAAAATTTCCCTTTATTGTGACAAAACTATAGACATCCTAATAAGAGACACTGGTTTAAGGCTATATATTGTTTGCATTGGGTGCTATTAATATTGGTCTACCCCTTAGAGGCAAGGTACTGGAAGCCTTCAGGTACACTATCGGTCTACAGGGTAGAAACTGTAGTGTCTCAGATCCACACTGATAGAAGGGAAGACACACAAAAACATGAAAAGACAAGGAAACAAAGTGCCTGAAACAAACCAAGATGCTCCAATAATAGAATCCATTGACAACACAGTAGAAGAAATATCAGAGGAGTTAAAAATGTACATTGTTAAACCGATCTACAATATCAAGGACAATGTAAGGAGTGAAATCAGAGACAAGTTTTAGGAGGTGAAAGATCACTTCAATAAAGAGATAAAGATTCTGAAAAGAAATCAAGCAGAAATCCATGAAATGAAGGAATAAATGTTTTAGTCAACTTTTTCAAAGCTGTGACTAAATGACCCAACCAGAATAACAGTAGAGGAGAAAGAGTTTATTTGAGGGCTCACAGTTTCATTCCTCAGGGCTCCAGGTGAGATAAGAACAACATGGTGGGAGATAATGGCAGAGGGAGAGGCTTACATAATGATCAGAAAGCAGTGAGAGAGTCCACTTGCCAGATACAAATATATACCCAAAGCCATGACCCAATGCCCAGCTCCTCCAGTCACATCCTACCACTTCAGTTACCACTCAGTTAATCCCTATCAGGGGATTAAATCACTGATTGGGTTAAAACTCTCACAACCTAATCATTTATCCTCTGAACCTTCTTGTACTGACTCACATGTGAGCTTTTGTGGGACACTTCTCATCCAAACCATAACAATCAATAGAACAAATTATAAATTCAGTGGAAAGTATCACTAAAAGGCTAGACCATTTGGAAGGCAGAATGTCAGGCAATTAAGACAAAATATAAAATTTTGAGAATAAAATTGACCACTCAGAGAAGATGGTAAAAAACCATGAAAAGAATTTCCAAGAATTATGGGATAACACCAAAAAGACCAAATTTAAGATTTATTATGATAGATGAAGGCACAGAGATATAAACCAAAGGAATTAACAATATTTTTAATAAAAAAAATCTGAAAATTTCTCAAACCTAAAGAATGAAATGGAAAATCAGATACAAGAGGCTTACAGGACCTCAAATGTACAAAATTACAACAGATCCACCCATTATAATGAGAACAATTAGCATACAGAATAAGGATAGAATTTTAAAGACCATGAGAGAAAAAAATCAAATTACATAAACAAATTTGGATCTCAGCTGATTTCTCAACCCAGACCCTCAATGCTAGGTGGTCCTGGAATAATATATATAAAGCTCTGAAAGAAAATGGATGCCAACCAAGAATTTTATATCCAGCAAAATTAAACTTCAGATTTGAAGATGAAAAAAACTTCCAAGATAAACAAAAGTTAGAAGAATTCACAACTAGAAATCCTGCACTACAGAACATACTCAACAAAATATTCCATGAGGATAAAATGAAAAAAAATGAAAACCAGCAAAGAGAAGAACTACACTAAAGGAATAGTCAATCAAAGGAGAAACTAAGTCAAGTTAAAAACCAGATATAAACCAAAATGACAGGGAATACAAATCACATCTCACTAATAACCTTGAATGTGAATGGCCTAAACTCATCAATCAAAAGACAGAGACTGGCAGATTGAATTAAAAAACAAGACTCAATAATATGCTGTCTCCAAGAGTCTTACCTCATAAGCAAAAACATCCACAAATGAAGGTGAAAGGGGGGGGGGAATTTATCACTCATATGGACTGTGTAAATAAGCGGAAGTTTCTATCCTCACATCAGATAAAGTGGACTTCAAGCCAAAGCTAATCAGAAGGGACAAAGAAGGACATTCCATACTGCTTACGGGAATTATACATTAACAAGACATAACAATCATAAATATTTATGCCCCAAACAATGGAGTATCTATGTACATCAAACAAACCCTCCTCAACTTCAAGAATCAAAGAGACCACAACACAATAATTTTGGTAACCTTAATACACCTCTTTCACCACTGCATAGACCTTCCAAACAAAAACTAAACAAAAACCTATAGAACTAAACAATAAAATCAATGATTTAGAATTAGCAGACCTATATAGAATATTTCATCCATCAAAAGCAAATACACTTTCTTCTCAGCAGCACATGGATCCTTCTCTAAAATAGACCATATCTTATGCCACAAAACAACTCTAAGCAATACAAAAAAATAGAAATAATACCCTGCATTCTATCAGATCATACTGGAATAAAATTAGAAATGAACAATAAAACAAAAAGTAGAAGCTAATCTAACACCTGGAGACTAAATAATACTTTATTGAATAATGAATGCATAGCACAAGAAATCAGGGATGAAATTTAAAAATTCTTAGAGGTAAATGAGAATACTGATAAAATATATCAAAATGTCTGGGATACCATGAAGGCAGTGCTATGAGACAAATTCATTGCATTGAGCTCATTTATTAAAAGAATAGGAAGTCAACAAATAAATGACCTAATATTACATCTCAAAGCCCTAGAAAAACAAGAACAAATCAACACCAATAGCAGTACAAGACAGGAAATAATTAAAGTCAGAGCTATAGTCAATGAAATTGAAACAAAAGAAGCAATACAAAAAATTGACAAAACAGAAAGTTGGCTCCTTGAAAAAATAAATAAAATTGATAAACTCTTATCTACACTAACAGAGAGAGAGAACTCAAATTACTAAAATCCATGATGAAAAAAGAACTATCATAATGGACACCACTGAAATACGTAAGATAATTAGAAATTATTTTGAAAATTTACACTCCAATAAAATAGAAAATCTTGAAGACATTGACAAATTTCTAGAGATATATGACCTACCCAAACTGAATCAGGAGGACATACACAATTTCAACAGATAATTTCAAGCAATGAAAAGCCTTCCAATCAAGAAAAGCCCAGGACCAGACAAATTCTCATCTGAGTTCTACAAAACCTTCAAAGAAGAATTAATACCAATACTCCTCAAAGTATTCTATGAAATAGAAAAGGAGGGAACCCTTCCAAACCCATTCTACGAGGCTAGTATCACTCTGATACCAAAACCAGACAAAGACACATCAAGGAAAGAAAGTCTCAGATCAATACTTTCCCTGATGAACATAGATGCAAAAATTCTCCATAAAATTCTGGAAAACTGCATACAAAAACATATTAAAAAGATAATGAACCATGATCAAGTGGGGTTCATCCCAGAAATGTAAGGTTGATTCAACATATGGAAATGAATAAATGTAATTCATCACATCAATAGACTTAAAGACAAGAATCATACGATCATCTCAGCAGATGCAGAAAAAGCATTTGACAAAGTACAGCACCCCTTCATACACAAAACACTAAAAATAACAGGGATAGAAGGAACATACCTCAACATTGTAAAAGCTATATATGCTAAACCCAAGGCCACATCATTCTAAACAGAGAAAAATTGAAAGTATTTCCTCTAAAAACTGGAAAAAACAAGGATACCCTCTGTCACCACTTCTCTTCAACATTGTCCTTGAAACTCTAGACAGGAGAAAGAAATTAAAGGAATACAAATAGAAAAAAAGAACTCAAACTTTCAATATTTGCCAATGACATGATTCTTTATTTAGCTGAGTCGAAAAATTCCACCAGAAAACTTCTAGAACTAATAAATGAATTCAACCAAGTAGCAGGATATAAAATCTGCACCCATAAATCAAATGCATTTCTATACATCAGTGATGAATCTACTGAAAGAGAAATTAGAACTACCCCATTCACAATAGACTCAAAAAAAAAGAGAACTTCAGAATCAATATAATAAAAGAGGTGAAAGACCTCTATTATGAAAACTATAGAACACTAAAGAAAGAAATTAAAGAAGACATTAGAAGATGGAAAGATCTCCCATGCTCTTGGATAGGCAGAATTAATATTGTCAAAATGGCCATACTACAAAAAGTGTTATACAGATTTAATGCAATTCCTATTAAAATTCCAATGAAGTTCTACATAGAACTAGAAATAGCACTTATGAAATTCATTTGGAAAAATAAGAGATCCAGAGTAGCCAAAGCAATACTTAGCAGGAGGCATCACAATACTAGACTTTAAACTGTACTACAGAGCCATAGCAAAAAAAAATGGCATGGTATTGGCACCAAAAAAGACACACAGACCAATGGTACAGAATAGAAGATACAGTGACAAACCCACATAAATACAGTTATCTCATACTAGACAAAGGTGCCAAAAACTTTCTTTGGAGAAAAGGATAGCCTCTTCCACAAATGCTGCTGAAAAACTGAAAATCCATATGTAGTGAAATGAAATTAAACCCTCACACCCAACATGAAACTCAACTCAAAGAGGAGCAAAGACAAGCACCAAAACAGAGACCCTGTGCCTAACAGAAGAACAAGTAGGCCCAAATCACAATATTGGCTTAGGAACTAACTTCCTTAACAAGACTTCTAAAGCACAAGAAGTACAGTCAAGAATCAAACTAAAAAGCTTCTTCTCAGCAAAGGTAATAACCAATAACATGAAGAGAGAGCCTACAGAATGGGAGAAAATCTTTACCACATGCACACAGATAGAGTATTAATCTATAAGATATATTAAAAGCTCAAAAAAACTTAACACCAAAAAAGAAAAAAACCCAAACAATAAATGGGCTAAGGAATTGAACAGATACTTCACAGAAGAAATATAATTGATCAACAAATATATGAAAAATGTTCAACGTCTCTAGCAATTAGAGAAATGTAAATCAAAACTACTATAAGATTTCATCTCCCTCCAGTCAGAATGGCAATTATCAAGAATACAAGTAAACAATAAATGTTGATGAGGATATGGGGGGAAAAGTACACTCATACATTACTGGTGGGACTGCAAATTGGTGCAACCACTCTAGAAAGCAGTATGGAAATTCCTCAGAAAACTTGGAATGGAACCACCATTTGACCCAGTTCTCCCACTCCTCAGTTTACACCCAGAGGACTTAAAATCAGCATACTACAGTGACACAGTCACATCAATGTTTACAGCAGCTCAATTCACAATAGCTAAACTGTGGAACCGATCTAGGTGCTCTTCAACAGATGAATAAATAAAGAAAATGTGTATATACACGCAATGGAATACTACTCAGCCTTAAAGAATTATGAAATTATGGCATTTGCTGGTAAATGGATGGAGCTAGAGAATATAATGCTAAGCAAAATAAGCCAGTCCCAAAAAACCAAAGGCTGAATGTTTACTCTGATATGCAAATACTAATTCAAAATAAGGGGGTGGGAGCTAGGGAAGAATAGAGATACTTTGGATTAGGCAGAGGGGAGTAAAGGGAGGGGATGGGATATAAATAAAAAAAGGAATTTTGTATTTTGTACAGTTCTTTTTTCTATTGAGATTATCATGTGTTTTTTTGCCTTTTACTTAATATCCTGTATTATATTAATTGATTGTCAGATCTTAAGTCAATCTTGTATTCTTGGGATAAACCCCATTTCATCACATTACATAGTTTTTTATATCTTGTTAATATTTTGGTTTGCTAGTATTTTCTTGAGGATTTTTCATCTACAGTCACTGGGGATTTCTTTCTTTTTTGGTATAGTCTTTGTCTGGTTTCAGTATCAGGATAATCCTAATTTCACAAAATATATTATTTCTGGAAAAAAGAGAAGGGACTATCAGAGTCACTAACTTTCTTTGAGTCAATTTGAGACCTACAAATCTTCCTAACCTCCTACAGTGATAAACTTGAACTGTTTTTCACTGATATGATTATGAGTTACTGTCTTCATGATTTTCAGAGACTAGTTGAAATACTAATTGCTTTCGTGCTAATTGTTTACAAAAAATAATGCCATGCTGTCTTGTTTATTGTTGTCTTAGCTTGATCCCTGCCCTACGTATGCCTTGCCCGGTCACCTGCCATCTGCCACTGTGGACCTCTGAACTGCTCTGATGCTGAATACCTTTAATTGTTCACACCCCACCTGACAGAGAAAAATGAATTTGGATTACATCCCCAATTTTGCCCTCTTTCAGCAAGAAACAGCTTGAAGATGTCACTGCCTGTTTTTCATAGAAATGGAATGTGGGGAAATGTAACAGTGGTCCACTTTATGCTTTGAATATAGTCCTTGCTGCTCTGCCAGTGCAACTGAATTTTTAAATAGATGTGTTTCTCTTCCTCTTTGCTCCTCCCTAATCTCCCCCCACCCTTGTCCCTAATCTCAGAGGAAATGGGATTACCTTTCTTCTGCAGTTTAGGAACAGAACTCTGTCCCTGAGTACATAACCAGCACAGGAACTAATAGATAAGGAGAATGAGAAATCCCCACGATAATGAGGCCTGAGGGAAAGTGAGTGAGGAAGAAGGCCATGCACTAACAACCCTCATCTCCCAAGACAAATGTTTCCCAGGTGCCAGCTGCAGGCAGAGAAGTGTTTTATCACCCTCAAAAGAAACAATCTGTAGGAGGTGTTAATCTCCTCCAAGGTAAATCTCTCCAGAAGCTGCCCACAGACCTTGACCAAAAAACAAAGCTCAAATTCCTGAGTACCCAAGGAAACTGATACATTCCCTAGACCACCCCTGAAAGTAACCTAAATAAACTCAGTCCCTTTCTTTGTTCAGTGGCTCATTTTCCACCAGGAAAGTGGATCCACGGGCGCCATTTCATTCCTGCAGCCACTAAATAAACAGCTGAGAGGACTCGTGAGGTGTGCATCCTGCCTGGTCTTTTTGTGCTAACAGGAACAAGTAATCCAGACTTTGGGGATGGTACCAGAAGATCTCAGAAATGACTGAGTGATTAACAAGAAGATCTCAGGGCTGGGGAGATAGCTCAGTTGGTAAAGTGCTTGCCTTGCAAGCACAAGGCCCTAGGTTCGATCACCAGAACCGCAAAAAAACAAAAACAACAAAAAAAGAAAATCTCAGAAATGACTATCTCCCAAATTACAACTCCAACAGAGAACACTCAAAATGTAGCCTTTAAATCACCTCTTTAAAAGCCCCCTGTTTCTGCTGATGGGCAGAATCACAGCCTCTGGGACAGAAGTCCCTTATGTTTCTCCTTCACTAGCAAAGAAATAAACCTTTTTCCCTTTTCTTAAAAAAAAAAAAAAAGATAAAGTCCTATTGTTGAAAAGGCAGAGACTTTGCCTAGTTTATTCATCAATTTTTGCCAGACATCTACATATTTGTCAAAAGAATGAATGCTGGGTGCTGTGGTACACGCCTGTAATCACAGTGGCTCAAAAGGCTGAGGCAGGAAGAGCAAGAGTTCAAAGCCAGCCTCAGCAAAAGCAAGGCACTAAGCAACTCAGTGAGACCCTGTCTCTAAGTAAAATACAAAATTGGGCTTGCGATGTTGCTCAGTGGTTGAGTGCCCCTGAGTTCAATCCCCAGTACCAAAAAAACAAAAAGTGAGTGGTAGGTCTACCAACACTTGGCCCTTGCCTCTACTCCCCCTTTGTAATTGAACCATATGCTCTAGTTCTATAGCTTTAATCAGTGGGCTTTCAGCTTTGTCAAAGCCCACACTGTGTTATACCGCTATGCCATTGTCAGAATGCCATCTCCCTTATTCCTTATTCCTTCTCCACTTCAAACCCACCCAATTCAGCCTTCCTGGTCTAACTTCTGACAACAAGTCCCTCTTAAAATGCCACACCTACTCCCCTCCTTGGCTCCCTCTCTCCTTATCAAACAAAATGAACAATTTCCCTCTTTTGTGCAACACACACAAGCCCTCCCCAGCAATTCTCAACTGTTCAGTGATTTTCTGGAAGAAAAGGACTACACATCCTGAGGAGAGACACAGTAAAGGAGAGAAAGGACATTCTAACATGTTCATAAAAATACATAGATAATCCTCTCCCTTCTTTTGCTCTACACCCAGTCAGTTGCCAAGTCTTATCAATGCTCAATATCTCAAAGAGGCTTCTGTTTGTCTTGATCCATAGTTCACGCACTCTGCATCTCTTACCCGGATTCCTCAGAAAACTCTTTTACAAATAGAGCCAATTCTTATGTAAGTTAAAGGTACCCAGGTTCAAGGAGCGGAACCTGAAATACCATCCAACTCAACTCTCAGGATCAGGGTTGAAGAACACTATTACATAACCTGTGTGCCCGAGGGGGCACAGTGTTCTAATTTACAAGCATTTTTTTTCTAATTCACACAAGACACCAATGCTGGCAATCTAGCCCTATTCCAACCATTATTCACCTTGTAGCCAGTCTTAGTAAAGTGAAAAATCCGATCCTTTCACTCTCTAAAACATTCTAACAACAGTCTTTTGCACACCAGTAGGCCCAGCCCCACGATGTGACTGATAAAGATTGCCCGTAAGTCCTTCTGCCAACTCTCCTCTCCAGTCTCACAACTCCTCACATCACACACAGGACTCCATCCCTAGGACCTGGAAGGGCTCTAGTTCTCTGAATATCTCCCAGGATCTCTCTCCCCAAGCCTTCTCATTCTCCATCAGTGCCCCCTCCCCACTATCCTTCCACTTCCACATCTACAGTCCCTGGGCAACTCCTGCTCAATTTAGGACCTGGGAATCATGCCCTAACTCCTCCATGCTCCTGCCCCTGCTGGATTAAATTCCTCTAACCACACCTCATTCTTACCCCTGAAGTACACTTTAACTGGATCATAATCTCCATTTACTTGTCTTTATTTTCCTTCAGACAGTTAAGAATCTTAAGGGCAGGAAACAATCTTTTGTTCATCATGATGCCCCAATGCCATCACTATGGTTAATAAGTAAATATTTGTTATGGCATGAAGTCCATCTTCTCCCAAGTATCAGTTGTAATGAATCAGTCATAGAACTGACAAAAGGATCACAAATAGGAGCCGGTAACAACCTGATAATCATAGCATAAGCTACAGGAAGGAAATATGATATCTTTAGACATAAATGCTAAGTCATCCCATCTAAAGTAAGGAAAAAGTACCTTGAACTATATCCTCATTGTTACTGCAATAACATACATTAGTTTAATGTTTCCTCTTAATTAATCTTCCAATTAACCTTCAGTCTGTATTTAGGTCAATTCAGATCTTAACATGAATTTTCTTTGAACTAATATATATGTTCCTTCGATTTCCACTTCCCCAGTAACCCTTTCCACATCTGCCCAGGACTTTGGTCTTTCAAATCAGTTTCAAAGATATGAAGGCCAGACTTATTCAAAAGCAGCAAAAAAGCTTATTTCATTTTTGAGAAATTCAGACCCTCCACACCTTGTTACATCCTATATAAATAACAGCACTGATCCACCCAGCATTCAAACCCAGAAGTCATCTTTTCTTTTAAAATTGCTGTTACATCTACTTGATTTTTAACTACTGAGTCCTTTTCTTCAGATCTCTTTTCATCTCTTCAGAGAGGTCTACCCTGACAACCCAGTCACCGTCATATTTTTTTCTTTGTTCATTTCTCAGCAGTGACTTCATTTTCGCTTATTGTTTCTTTTTAGTTATACATGACAGTAGAATCCATTTTGATATAATTATACAAGCCTGAAATATATCTTATTCTAATTAGGACCCCTGTCTTGTGGATATACATGAAGTGAAATTCACTGTGGTGTATTTATATATGTATGTAGGAAATTTATGTCAGATTCATTCCACAGTCTTTTTTTTTCCTATTCCCCCTCCCTTCCTTTCTTTCCCCTTTGTCTAATTGAATGAACTTCTATTCTTCTCCTCCCTCCCCAACCCCAGCTTACTGTGGGTTAATTTCCACCTATCAAAGAGACCTTTTGTTTTGGGGATTGGCTTAGTTCACTTAGCATGATGTTCTTTAGTTCTATCCGTTTACCAGAAAATGTCATCATTTCATTCTTCTTTAAGGCTGAGTAATATTCCATTGTGTATATATACAACATTTTCTTAATCCGTTCTTCTGTTGAAGGGCACCTAGGTTGGTTCCATAACTTAGCTATTGTAAATTATGCTCCTATGAAGATTGATGTGGCTGTGTCACTGTGGTATACTAATTTTAAATCCTTTGAATGTATACTGAGGAGTGGGTTAGCTGAGTCAAATGGTGGTTCCATTTCTAGTTTTATCTATACTGCTTTCCAGAGTGGCCCCACCAATTTGCAGTCCCACTCACAATGTATGAGTATATACCCTTTTCCCCACATCCTCGCTAACATTTGTTACTTGTATTCTTGATAATTGCCATTCTGACTGGAATGAGATGAAATTTCAGTATAGTTTTAATTTGCATTTCTCTAATTGTTGGAGATATTGAACATTTTTTTATATATTTGTTGACCACTCATATTTCTTCTTTTGAACGGTTTCCATTTAGTTCCTTTCTCCATTTATTGACTGGGTTATCAGTTTTTCTACTCTTTTCTGGAGCTTAATATATACAAACCATAGGTTTGGTTATTTACTAGATGAATTTTCACAAGTCAGACACATCCATATAATCAAGACCCATATTAAGAAAAGAACATTACCAGCATCCCAGAGGTCTGCTTTCTGCTCTCTTCCAGTCATCATGTCCCACAAAAGTAACCACTATCTTGACTTCTAAAAGCATAGGCTGTTTCTGCCTGTTTGTGAGCTTTATCTAAATGGAATAATCTAGAATACATATTCTTTGGCAAATGACTGCTTTCACTCAAATACATATGTGAAATTCACATATATTATTGTGTAGTGTTATATTTTGTTGATTCTCATTAATGTACATTATAAACTTATTAAATTCAACACTATACCATTAACACTGAAATATAAACTCATGTTTAATGTCCTTATATGCATGTAACAAAAATTTTCAAGGAAATTTCATTCTAATTTGTCACTCTTTTAAAATAGTTCCCTATAAATCAATATCTTATAGCAAAATCTTAACATATTTTTTTCTAGTTTTTTAGGAAGAATTTCTAGAAGTGAATTTTCATGGACAAGAAGAACTTTTTTTATTTTTTTAAAATTTACATTGACAGTTTATTTACAAGAAAGTGTTAGCAACTCATTTTATTATTAACTATATGTTAGTATTTTACTCTTCAAATTCTCACTAATATTACTGTCCTTTTAAAATTTTTGTCACTCACTTAATAATTTAAAATATGTCATTGCTATTTTTACTTTAAATTCTCCACTTACTAATGAATTTATAGTCTTCCATGTGTTTATTGGCTGATTTTATTTATGAGTAGCATTTATGTCTGATTCATCTTTCAGGTGGAATATTCATCTTTTCCTTATGGATTAATTAAATGAAAGTTGATTCTTGGTCTATTCACATTTTTTATGACTGGTTCTACTTTGATGATTTGTATTTACAATATGAAATTTGTCTGTTTCATTAAGACATTTAATGAAAGATTTCAAGTGTTTACATACACATAGAATACATTCATGATCAAATTTTGTTTCATTTTATTTAATGTGAAACATTAAATATGGATTAGAGAGCAATAGGTGTATAAAACATACCACTTTAATTACTCTTTTTGATTCAGCTAATCTAAAGGACCATAAAATACTTTTGTGCCCAAAACTTCCAACACTGTGACTTCATTGAGAAGGAAGACCTTCTAACACAATTGGATGAAAAGGAAGAACTTCAATAAAATTTAAAAAACAAAAAGAAATAAGGATCAGTAAATATCAGGAAAAGGAGACTAACCACTGCCATAAATAAAAAAAAAAAAAAAAATGGGGAAAACTTTATAACAGGGGCCAGGAAATGGAAAGATATGGAATTTCAAAGATTTAAATTGTTAGAATATTTTCCTAAGGCCATGAAACAAAAGTACTGCGAATGGTATTCTTACTATTAAAACTAGTCTTCTAAATTTCCAGTTGTATTTATAAAACCACACTGAATGCACAGAGATTCCATTCTGAAAAATAAAGGATAAGACTTGTAAAATATATTATCATTGAATTTTTTCCTCCATTAAGGAAAGGAGAAAAAATGGGTTTCAATGAGAATACATTTAGTAAAAACGAGGTTTCTTAAATGCCTCACTTTAAATCACTTATGGAATGTATGTTATGAAGAATTTTCTTACACTGTAATTAAAAACAGATGTTATGAATAATTTTCTTGGATTTTTATTGAAAATGTCTGAGATTATTCAAATGTGATATAAGTAGAGGCTGAAATAAGTTTTAGAAGAAATTTTCTTTTTTTAATTTTTTATTTGTTCTTTTTAGATATACATGACAGTAGAGTGTATTTTGACATGTGTACATGGAGTGTAACTTCCCATTCTTGTGGTTGTACACAATGTGGAGTTATAATGGTCATATATTCATATATGAACATAGGAAAGTTATATCCGATTCATTCTACTGTCTTTCCTATTCCAATCCCCCCTCCTTTCCCTTCATTCCTCTTTGTATAATCCAATGAACTTCTATTCTTCCTACCACCACTCCCCTTATTGTGTGTGTCAGCATCCGTGTATCAGAGAGAACAGTTAGCCTTTGGTGTATGAGGATTGTCTTATTTCACTTAGCATGATAGTCTCCAGTTCCATTCATTTACCAACAAATACCATAAATTCATTCTTTTTTTGGTTGTGTAATACTCCATTGTTTATATATACAACATTTTCTTTATACATTCATCTGTTGAAGGGCACCTAGATTGGTTCTTAGCTATTGTGAATGGAGCTTCTATGAACACTCATGTGGCCACGACATTATAGTATGCTGATTTTAACTCCTTTGGGTATATTCTGAGGAGTGGGTTAATAACTGGATTAAATGGTGGTTCCATTCCAAGTTTTCTGAGGAATCTTCATACTGCTTTCTAGAGTGGTTGCACCAATTTGTGGCTCCACCAGCAATGTATGAACACACATTTTTCCCCACATCTTCACCAACATTTATTGTTACATGTATAGAAGAGATTTTCAAAGTATGAGTTTTTATTTTTTAGGTGAAAGTCTGACATTTACTTTTGCTTAAGGTAAGTATTACTTGTAAAGTTGCTTTTTATAGGAGTTTTATGGACAAATAAGTATCTACAAATCAATACATAAACTAATAAGAACCAAAGAACCTTGAATTCATTCATCAAACATTGTACGCATCCAATTTGTAATAACCTTTTTCTTTAAATTTGTAAAGGAGAAAAACACCTATTCCATGGTATTTTAAGGATCTACATATAGAAAATATATAAAAATTTCCTAGCATAAGACCAAGCAAAGAGTAAATATTCAACAATGTAAGTTGTCCTTTCCAGTTCTCTTAACCATAAAATTGCAATAATAATACATTTCTTCAAGAATAGTCGTGGGGGATAAAAGTGAAGTAATTTATCAGCCCCTTTCAAAATGATCACACCTATTAGGAACTCAATCATTCTCTCCTGTCTTTATATCATTTCCTTTCTAATGTTTGCTGAGTATCTACTATGGTCAATGCAGTGCTAGGCACTAAAAATACAAAAGCTTTCCATAGTTGCTTTAATTTGCTTGAGAAATTAATAAGCTCATTTTCAGCATGTTTACAGATATCTCAATAAGGTCCTGACCACCCCTCAGTCCTACTTGCCATTTGGGTAGTTTTTTATCTTTCTTGGTTTTCAGAAAGAGATAAATGTTAATGTCTATTTTGCTGTAGAAGTATGAATGATAAATTGTTCTTTAGTTCAAGTATATAGTAGCATTAGCAATCTTGGTAAACAGAACATGACCCTGTGAAGGAGAAATATTAACAAATATATCATCTGATTATCATCATAGAAAAACATCTCACAGAATTAGGCAGGCGTAAAGCAGTTGTTTACTTGTAGTGATTTTTGTTAAAAGTTCCCTATGCCTTTCCTTAACTCCCTCTTTCGCTCCTACCTTTCCACCTCCTATTAGTAAAGTCATTTCTTCAGATTCAAGTGAACATGACAAATATTTTTTGAGTGCCTCTTAGTTGCACAAAAATATACTATTTAAAATGTTCATTGCATGGGAGCAAAGTTCTTAGCCATCTCACATTAGTCCATGAGAACAAACTTAACATAATTTATCATGCATGTGTTATCTGTTTGGCAAGGTTTAATGACTGAGGAAGGAGAATGATCACTCCATATTTGTGAGATGGGGTGTGGTGGGAAGTGAAGTCATTGAATGGAGGGAGAGGTTTCCGTGAAGAAAAGGAACTGCAAAAGATTTTATAAGAGGGAGTCTCAGCAGAGACCTAGCAGGGTCCAAGGAGGGCCAGTTAAGCAGATGAGAAAGGCCAAAGCAGTGGTGGTGTTGAGAGCAGGGTGGTATCTGTGCTGCTAACTGTCTCAAGGACAAACAGGACTGCTGGGCCCCTGTGCTTACCAAGGTTGTTAAGAGATATTTGTCCGAGGAATGTGCAGTTGCCTGGAGACCTTATCCGTCAAGGACGAGAGCAGGGCCTAGCCCCGACTCAGCTCCTGAATAGTTCACCTGTTCCCTCCCCCCTTCTTCCTCTAGGACCGTCCAGTTCTGGCCGGACCCAATGAAAATCAAATAGATTGACCGGACCCAACCAGGGGAGGTTTAGCTGTTCGAATGTTAGCCAATTAGAAGAACACTGTAAAACTGCTTGCTTTTCCTTATAAAAACCCTGCTGACGAGGGCTCGGGGCCTCTCTCCTAGCGTCGTTGATTAAGGACGCAGAGGACCGGGTTCGAACTCGCTAATAAATGACTCTTTGCTGCTTGCATTGATCGTGGTCTCTGGTGGTCCTTGTAGGGTCTCAAGCCTTTGGGCACAACAGTGGGCATGGCTAAGCCCCGAGGAATGTAGCAGTACCTGCAGAACAGTGCTTCTTGATCATCACTCCATTTCATCTTTGAAATGAGAAGTGATAAAATATACTAAAAGAGCCTTTGTATAAGAGAAGGTCACCAATCCTTAGACTAGACTAGAAAACTACAACTTTTCTCAGGAAACAAGGAAAATACTTGAGCTATCAGTGATTTACCACTTCACCATGTAGTACTGCCCAGTTTCCTTATGAATCACCACTTCTTCACTTACCTGTTTGCTTGTTTGTTTGTTTCTCTCAGGCACCTTGTACTTGTTGTTTTTCTGCTTGGAATATTCTTTCCCTAGATATTCACACTGCTAAGTGTCCTCATTATTTAAGCCTCAACCCAAATGCCACCTCTTGATAAAGACCCTCATATTTATTATCCCCTTTAGAAAATAAGCACCTCGAGGGTAGAGATTCCATTCAGTTTGCAATTTAGTGCATTTAAGAAACCTAGAATGATTAATACAGGCACTGGGATAAATACTTGTTCATGGATTTCAAAAGTTTTTAATGTTTAGATCATTCATTCAATTACTTAGAATTATGAGGTCTAAAACACATGTCTTTTAAATGTGTATCTACCAAATTTTGTGCTTTGTGCCCAGGGTATAAAAGTAAATAAGATTCTATCTAGACAGTACCATCAGCAAGATAGGAGAACAGGAGAGTCCAACTCTCAAACCTCCATAGAAACACCAATTTTAACAATCACCTGTGGATAAGAATACATTTATGAGATTAAGGATCCAATTGAAAGGTTTGAGGACCTCAGATGAATTAAAGTGTAAAACAGTATTACTTTACACATGTCATCCCTTTTCCAAAGCAGCAGAGGTTAGTGCCAATAAAGACCCCTTTGCTGATGATTTTTCCCACAGGGGGAGAAAGTAAGGATGAAGTGAGCACCCAGCTCCCCCCAGTATTGTGGGACAATATCCAAAACACCCAGGTCTATCAAACTCCACCCAGAACCCTGAAGGGATAAGCAAAGCTGAATCATTCAAGGAAAACTAGGAATGGAAAAACGGGGTAGGAACTCACAGAATGTCTGAACACAGAACAGCCTATAGACCCTATAGGCCACAAGCAGACTCCATCAGGAGTCTCACCCACAGACCACCACACAAGTAGCTGAAACACATCCTAGTAATCCACATACACCCTCATCATCATGAGCACCCCCACAGTCTTCCCCCGATGACATTCAGACTCTATTCTGTAGACAGCTCATGTGCTCCCCTACAGAAAAAAGGAATTAGTCTCCACAGATAGCACATATAGATCAGTAGATAGATCAATTTTGCCAGATTGGAAGAAGATACACAATCTTGATCTCTTCAGGATACTGCCCTAGGAGAAATAAATTGGAGGCCCTAAAAACCTGACCTGTTTTTGTGGGGTCAAGAAAAAGTTCACAATTCTAAGATTTCCCCCTAAGATGGAACAAGAGGAGTAAAGTGGATATATCGATAGGAAAGTTCTAAAATATCTTCAGATCTTTAGCCGATCTGAGTAGTGAAGGTATTTCTTGTCCAAAGCTACTCAGTAAAGAATGGAGCAGGTGACTGCTTCTTCAGATGAAAATAACACAATGCAAGTGTTCAAGGAACACATAGAAATAAACAAAGACAACATGACACCACCAAAGGAACAAAATAAAGCTCCATTCGTTAACCATAAAGAAAGGAAGGTGAGGTTCACCTCCCGATCGTCCAACAACAATCAGCAAACTGAACGCTGACCGCCAGTGGAGCACCAGCTGCCTGCTGTTGCCTGGAAGTTCACCGTTACAGTACCTGCAGATTTGATTACACGTGGCTGCCGCCATTTTGAGACAACAGCCAGGCCCCGTAGGACCCCTGGCTGGACTGACTGAGTCCCATCTCCAGGATCCCTCAGCCCGACTGATCACTCCCTGCCTCTGGGACCCTCCCATCAACTGACTTCTCCCTGCTGCCAGGACCCCCAGACCAACTGACTGCGCCCTATCACAGGGACCCCAGACCGACTGATTGCACCCGGCCTCCAGGATCCCACAACCACACCAAATACACCGGACCTCCAGGACCCCTGCCTGACCAACCGCGTCCTGCCTCCAGGACCTCCAGCTGACCACGTCCACTCCCTGAGCTGCAGCTCCCCATTTGCCAACACATTTTGAAGTCAGAGCGGCCATCTTGGATAATCCTGGAAGCCGTAGCTCCGATCTTTAGGTGGGACAAATCCCATCCTCAGACGCCTGCTGGAGAGTTGAAACTCATTGTCAGGTACCTCTCATGCATCAGGCTACTGACCACTGGGAGGTTTCATTACTATATGACTGTTATACTGTAGATTTTCTTTTTTCTCCTTATAGAAAAAATTTAAGTTTTTATTTCTTTACTTTTCTTGCTCTCTTTTCCTTTTGTTTACCTGTTCCCTCAGAGTCTCTTTCTCCCTTTTTTGCATGCTAGCATCCAATATCTTTTGATTACACTCTCACCCTTTCTATTATCTAGAACTTCTGTATAATCTTTTCTTATCCCATTAATAGTCACATTCTACATCCCTCTGCATCCTCTTTGTCCTCCATTAGAAACTGCAGACCTTATTACAAATCTGTTTGTTTTATTGAAGATAATATTTGAACTCATTCTGTTTATTATGACAATTTTGTTATTGTCCTCATAGGGGCTATTTGGTTTAGGATTGCATAGTTTCTGAATTGGGCACTGCTGATATTGATCTCCCCTTAAAGAAAGGGTTTTGGAAACCTATAGGGCCACTATAAGCCTATAGGGGGAAATCTGCAATACCCCAGATCTGCCCTGCTAGAGGGGTAGATACATGAACAAAATGAAAAAACAAGGGAAGAAAGAGATCCAAATAAATGTAGATTCTATATTAATAGAATCCAATGACAGTATGTTAGAAGAAATGTCAAAAAAGGACTTCATATTATACATGATTAAGATGATTTGCGAAGCAAAGGATGAGAGAAGAGAGCAAATGCAGGCAATGAATGATAATACCAATAAACTGAAAGAGCACCTGCAGGAAGCAAAAGATCATTTCAACAAAGAGATAGAGATTCACAAAAAAAAAAAAAAAAAAAAACGGAAATCCTTGAAATGAAGGAAACAATAAACCAAATAAAAAACTCAATGGAAAGCATCACCAACAGACTAGACCACTTGGAAGACAAAACCTCAGACAATGAAGACAAAATATTTAATCTTGAAAATAAAGTTGCCCAAACAGAGAAGATGGTAAGAAATCATGAACAGAACCTCCAAGAACTATGGGACATCATGAAAAGACCAAATTTAAGAATTATTGGGATTGAGGAAGGCACAGAGATACAAACCAAAGGAATGAAACCTATTCAATGAAATAATATCAGAAAATTTCCCAAGCCTGAAGAATGAAATGGAAAATCAAATACAAGAGGCTTACAGAACACCAAATGCACAAAATCAAAACAGATCCACACCAAGGTACATTATAATGAAAATGCCTAACATTCAAAATAAAGATAGGATTTTGAAGGCTGTGAGAGAAAACCATCAGATTACATATAGGGGGAGACCAATAAGGATAGCAGCCAACTTCTCAACCCAGACTCTAAAATCTAGAAGTGCCTGGAACAATATATTTTAAGCTCTGAAAGAATATGTTTGTCAACCAAGAATCTGATACCCAGCAAAACTAACCTTCAGATTTGAAGATGAAATAAAATCCTTCCATGATAAACAAAAGTTAAAAGAATTTACAAATAGAAAGACTGCACTGAAGAATGCTCTGAACAAAATATTCCATGAGGAGGAAATGAAAAACAACAATGGAGGTCAGCAAAGGGAGGAACTACCTTAGAGAAAAACCACTCAAAGGAGGAACCAAGCCAACTTAAAAACCAAAAATAAGCCAAATGACTGGGAATACAAATCATATCTCAATAATAACCCTGAACGTTAATGGCCTAAACTCATCAATCAAAAGACATAGACTGGCAGAATGGATTAAAAAGAAAGACCCAACAATATCTGCAAGAGACTCATCTCATAGAAAAAGACATCCACAGACTAAAGGTGAAAGGATGGGAAAAAACCTACCACACACATGGACTCAGTAAAAAAGTGGGGGTTTCCATCCTTATATCAGATAAAGTGGACTTCAAGCCAAAGTTAGTCAGAAGGGATAAAGAAGGACATTTCATATTGCTTAAGGGAATCATAAATCAGGAAGACATAATGATAGTAAATATTTATACCCCAAACAATGGTGCATCCCTGTACATCAAACAAATCCTTCTCAATTTCAGGAATCACATAGACCACAACACAATAATTCTGGGTGACTTTAACGCACCACTGTCACCACTAGATAGATCTTCCAAACAAAAACCGAACAAAGAAACCATAGAACTCAATAACACAATCAATAACCTAGACTTAATGGACATATATAGAATATTCCATCCATCAACAAGCGGATTCACTTTCTTTTCAGCAGTACATGGAACCTCCTCGAAAATAGACCATATGTTATGCCACAAAGCAGCCTTAGGAAATGCAAAAAAATAGAGATACTGCCTTGTGTTCTATCAGATCATAATGGACTGAGAGTAGAAATCAATGAAAAAATAAAAAACAGAAATTACTCCAACACCTGGAGACTAAATAATATGCTATTGAATGAAACACGGATAACAGAAAACATCAGGGAGGAGAAAAAAAAAATTCTTAGAGATCAATGAGAATGACGATACAACATATCAAAATCTCTGGGACACTATGAAAGTGGTACTAAGAGGAAAATTCATTGCATGAATCGCATTCAAGAAAAGAATGAAAAGTCAACAACTAAATGACCTAACATTACAGCTCAAAGCCCTAAAAAAAGAAGAACAGAATAACAGCAAAAGTAGTAGAAGACAGGAAATAATTAAAATAAGAGCTGAAATCAATGAAATTGAAACAAAAGAAACAATTCAAATAATTGACAAAACAAAAAGTTGGTTCTTTGAGAAAGTAAACAAAATAGACAAACCTTTAGCCACACTAACAAAGAGAAGGAGAGAGAAAACTCAAATTACTAAAATTTGTGATGAAAAGGAAATATCACGACAGACACCACTGAGATACAGAACATAACTGGAAGCTACATTGAAAATCTGTATTCCAACAAAATAGAATCTACCGAAGACATTGACAAATTTCTAGAGACATATGCTCCTCCCAAACTGAACCAGGAGAACATACACAATTTAAACAGATCAATATCAAGCAATGAAATAGAAGAAGCCATTAAAAATTTACCATCCAAGAAAAGCCCAGAAGACAGATTCTCAGCCAAGTTCTACAAGACCTTCAAAGAAGAACTCATTCCAATACTTCCCAAAGTATTCCAGGAAATAGAAAAAGAGGGTACCCTACCAAACTCATTCTATGAAGCTAATATCACCCTCATACCCAAACCAGGAAAAGACACATCAAGATAAGAAAATTTTAGACCAATATCCTTGATGAATATAGACACAAAGATCCTTAACAAAATATTGGCAAACCGTATCCAAAAGCATATCAAGAAAATCGTGTACCATGATCAAGTGGAATGCAAGGAATGCAAGGATTGTTTAACATCTGTAAATCAATAAACGTAATCCATCATGTCAAGAGACTTAAGGATAAGAATCATATGGTTATTTCAATTGACGCAGAAAAAGCGTTCAACAAAATACAACACCCCTTCATGCTCAAAACACTAGGAAAAATAGGGATAATAGGAACATACCTGAACATTGTAAAGGCTATTTATGCTAAGCCCATGACCAACATCATTCTTTTTTTTTTTTTCTTTTTTTTTTCTTGTAAACAAATGGGATACATGTTATTTCTCTGTTTGTACATGGCGTAAAGGCATACCATTTGTGTAATCATAAATTTACATAGGGTAATGTTGTTTGATTCATTCTGTTATTTTTTCCATTCCCCACCCCTCCCACCCCTCTTTTCCCTCTATAGAGTCCTTCCTTCCTCCATTCTTGCCCCCCTCCCTAACGCTAACTCGAACCCTAAAACTAAACCCTCCCACATCCCAGTACGTGTCATCATCCACTTATTAGCGATATCATTCATCCTTTGGTTTTTGAGATTGGCTTATCTCACTTGGCATGATATTCTCCAATTTCATCCATTTGCCTGCAAATGCCATAATTTTATCATTCTTTATGGCTGAGTAATATTTCATTGTATATATATATATATATATATATATATATATATACCACAGTTTCTTTATCCATTCATCAATTGAAGGACATCTAGGTTGGTTCCACAATCTGGCTATGGTGCATTGAGCAGCTATGAACATTGATGTGGCTGTATCTCTGTAGTATGCTGATTTTAAGTCCTTTGGGTATAGGCCAAGGAGTGGGATAGCTGGGTCAAATGGTGGTTCCATTCCAAGTTTTCTAAGGAATCTTGAAATGTGGAGACACTGCTTCCCATAGTGGCTGCACTAATTTGCAGCCCCACCAGCAAAGTATGAGTGTACAATCTCCCCACATCCACGCCAACACCTGTAGTTGCTTGTATTCTTGATAATCACCATTCTAATTGAGGTGAGATGGAATCTTAGGGTGGTTTTGGTTTGCATTTCTCTTATTACTAAAGATAGTGAACATTTTTCCATATGTTTGTTGATTGCTTATAGATCTTCTTCTGTGAAGTGTCTGTTCATTTGCTTAGCCCATTTGTCGATTGGATTATTTGCATTCTTGGTGTAAAGTTTTTTGAGTTCTTTATAGATTCTAGAGATTAGTGCTCTATCTGAAGTATGATTGGCAAAGATTTTCTCCCACTCTGTAGGCTCTTTCTTCGCATTGCTGATAGTTTCCTTTGCTGAGAGAAAGCTTTTTAGTTTGAATCTATCCCAGTTATTGAATCTTGCTTTTATTTCTGTGCTATGGGAGTACTGTTGAGGAAGTCTGGTCCTAAGCCGACATGTTGAAGATCTGGACCTACTTTTTCTTCTATAAGATGCAGGGTCTCTGGTCTGATTCCGAGGTCCTTAATCCATTTTGAGTTGAGTTTCGTGCATGGTGAGAGATATGGGTTTAGTTTCATTCTGTTGCATATGGATTTCCAATTTTCCAGCACCTTTTCTCCATTGCATATTTTTGGCACCTTTGTCTAGTATGAGAAAATTGTATTTATTTGGATTTGTATTCATATCCTCTATTCTGTACCATTGATCTACCTGTCTACTGTGGTACCAATACTGTGCCATTTTTGTTACTAGTGCTTTGTAGTAGAGTTGAAGATCTGTTATTGCGATACCCCCTGCTTGGGTCTTTTTGCTAAGGATTGCTTTAGCTATTCCGGGTTTCTTATTCTTCCAGATGAATTTCGTGATTACTTGCTCTATTTCTGTAAGGTACATCATTGGGATTTTAATTGGAATTGCATTGAATCTGTATAGCACTTTTGGTAGTATGGCCATTTTGACAATATTAATTCTTCCTATCCAAGAACATGGGAGATCTTTCCATCTTCTAAGGTTTTGTTTAATTTCTTTCTTTAGTGTTCTGTAGTTCTCATTGTAGAGGTCTTTCACCTCTTTCGTGAGATTGATTCCCAAGTATTTTACTTTTTTCCAGGCTACTGTGAATGGGGTAGTTTTCCTAATTTCTCTTTCTGATTTTTCATCATTTATTTATAAAAATGCATTAGATTTATGTGCATTGATCTTATATCCCGCTACTTTACTGAATTCACTTATGAGTTCTTAGAGTTTTCTGGTGGAATTTCCAGGATCCTCTGAATATAGAATCATGTCATCAGCAAATAGGGATAGTTTGAATTCTTCTTTTACTATTCGTATCCCTTTAATTTCTTTGGTCTGTCTAATTGCTCTCGCTAGAGTTTCAAGGACGATATTGAATAGAAGTGGTGAAAGAGGGCATTCCTGCCTTGTTCCAGTTTTTAGGGAGAATGCTTTCAGTTTTTCCCCATTTAGAATGATATTAGCCATGGGTTTAGCATAGATGGCCTTTACAATGTTAAAGGAATGTTCCCACTATCCCTATTTTTTCTAGTGTTTTGAGCATGAAGGGGTGCTGTATTTTACCAAATGCTTTCTCTGCATCTATTGAAATAATCATGTGATTCTTGACTTTAAGTCTATTGACATGGTGAATTACATTTATTGATTTCCTGATGTTGAACCAACCTTGCATCCCTGGGATGAAACCCACTTGATCATGGTGCACTATCTTTTTAATATGTTTTTGTATGCGATTTGTTAAAATTTTGTTGAGAATTATTGTGTTGATGTTCATTAAGGATATTGGTCTGAAATTTTCTTTCCTTGATGTGTCTCTGTCTGGTTTAGGAATCAGGGTGATATTGGCTTCATAGAATGAGTTTGGGAGGGTTCCCTCTTCTTCTGTTTCATGAAATACTTTGAGAAGTATTGAAATGAGCTCTTCTTTAAAGGTTTTGTAGAACTCGGCTGAGAACCCATCTGGTCCTGGACTTTTCTTTGTTGGTAGGATTTTGATGACTTCTTCTATTTCATTACTTGAAATTGGTCTATTTAAATTTTGTATGCCCTCCTCATTCAGTTTAGGCAATTCATATGTCTCTAGAAACCTGTTGATGCCTTCAAAATTGTCTATTTTCTTGGAGTATAGATTTTCAAAATAGTTTCTAATTATGTTTTGTATTTCAATCGTGTCTGTTATGATATTTCCTTGTTCATTCCAAATTTTAGTGATTTGGGTTTTCTCTGGTCTTCTCTTTGTTAGTGTGGCCAAGGGTTTATCAATTTTGTTTATTTTTTCAAAGAACCAACTATTTATTTTGTCAATTTTTCCAATTGTTTCTTTTGTTTCAATTTCATTGATTTCAGCTCTGAATTAATTATTTTCAGTCTTCTACTACTTTTGGTGTTGGTCTGTTCTTCTCTTTCTAGGGCTAGGAGCTGTAGTGTTCGGTCGTTTACTTGTTGATTTTTACTTCTTTTATTGAATGTGCTCCATGAAATAAATTTTCCTCTAAGTACTGCTTTCATAGTATCCCAGAGATTTTCATATGATGTTTCTTTGTTCTCATTTACATCTAAGAATTTTTTAATTTCCTTCCAAATATCTTCTGTTATCCATTCATCATATAAGAGCATATTGTTTAATCTCCAGGTGTTGGAGTAGTTTCTGTTTTTTACTCTTTCATTTATTTCTAACTTCAATCCATTATGATGTGATAGAATACAAGGTAGTGTCTCTATCTTCTTGTATTTGCTAACATTAGCTTTGTGGCATAAGATATGGTCTATTTTAGAGAAGGATCCATGTACTGCTGAGAAGAAAGTGTATTCGCTCTTGGTTGGATGGTATATTTTATAAAGTCTGTTAAGTCTAAATTATTGATTGTGTTATTGAGATCTATGGTTTCTTTGTTCAATTTTTGTTTGGAAGATCTGTCCAGTGATGAGAGAGGTGTGTTAAAATCACCTTGTGTTATTGTGTTATGGTCTATTTGGCTTCTGAAATTGAGAAGGATTTGTTTGACATACATGGATGAGACACTGTTTGGGGCATAGATATTTATGATTGTTATGTCTTGCTGATTTATGCTTCTCTTAAGCAGTATGAAATGTCCTTCTTTATCCCTTCTGACTAACATTGGCTTGAAGTTCACATTATCTGAAATGAGGATGGATACCCCAACTTTTTTGCTGAGTCCATGTGCATGGTATGTTTTTCCCCATCCTTTCACCTTTAGTCTATGGGTAAATTTTTCTATGAGGTGAGTCTCTTGCAGCAACATATTGTTGGACCTTTCTTTTTAATCCAATCTGCCAGTCTATGTCTTCTGCTTGATGAATTCAGGCCATTAACATTCAGGGTTATTATTGAGATATGATTTGTATTCCCAGTCATTTGGTTATTTTATTTTATTTATTTTTTTTATTTTTTTGACACTACTTGGTTCCTCCTTTATTTGACAATTCCTTTAGGATAATTCCTCCCTTTCTGATTTGCTTCTTTGTTTTTCATCTCTTCCTCATGGAATATTTTGCTGAGAATGTTCTGTAATGCCGGCTTCTTTTTGTAAATTCGTTTAGCTTTTGTTATCATGGAAGGATTTTATTTCATCGTCAAATTTGAAGGTAAGTTTTGCTGAGTATAAGATTCTTGGTTGGTATCCATTTTCTTTCAGGGCTTGAAAAATGTTGTTCCAGGCCTTTCTAGCTTTTAGGGTCTGGATTGAAAAATCTGCTGATATTCTTATTGGTTTCCCCCTGAATGTAATTTGATTCTTTTCTCTCACAGCCTTTAAAATTCTGTCTTTATTTTGTCTGTTAGGTATTTTCATTATAATGTGCCTTGGTGTGGGTCTGTTGCAATTTTGTGTATTTGGAGTCCTATAAGCCTCTTGAACTTGATTTTCCGTTTCATTCTTCAGATTTGGGAAATTTTCTGATATTATTTCATTGACTAGATTGTTCTTTCCTTTGGTATGTTTCTCTAAGCCTTCCTCAATCCCAATAATTCTTAAATTTGACCTTTTCATGATATCCCATAGTTCTTGCAAATTCTGTTCATGATTTCTTACCATCTTCTCTGTTTGGTAAACTTTGTTTTCAAGGTTAAATATTTTGTGTTCAATATCTGAGGTTCTGTCTTCCAGGTATTCTATCCTATTGGTTATGCTTTCTATGGAGTTCTTAATTTTGTTTATTGTTTCCTTCATTTCAAGGATTTCTGTTTGTTTTTTTTCACTCTCTCTAACTCTTTATTGAAATGATCTTTTGCTTCCTGTATTTGCTCTTTTAACTGTCAATTGGTGCGATCATTCAATGCCTGCATTTGCTCTTTCATCTCATCATTCAATGCCTGCGTTTGCTCTTTCATCTCATCATTCAATGCCTGCATTTGCTCTTTCATCTCATCATTTTCTTCCCTGATCATTTTAATTATGTACATTCTGAACTCCCTTTCTGTCATTTCTTCTGCCATAGTGTCATTGTTTTTTATTCATGTAACATCTAGATTTGTTTGGGGCATTTTCTTCCCTTGTTTTCTCATATTGTTCAGGTATCAGTGGACTGCTAAGATTGCAGATTTCCTCAACTGACTTATACTGTCCCTGAAGATTTCTAGTATATCCCCTCTTTGCCTTCAGTAGCCTGAAGTCTTAGAGGAAGTTGATAATGCGGTGCTCCACAAGGAAGCTGCCTCTCTAGGGGTGGTGGCCTTCAGGTGGGGTATATTCCCTGCTAGTGGGCAGAGGTGCCTCCACTTGTTGACCAATGGTCATGCAAAGGGGAACTAGGCTGCGGGCTGAGGCAAGTTCTGTTTGGGCCTGTGTCTCTGGTTTTACCGTCCTTGTGGGAAAACCTCACCCGGCAGGAAAGACTCACCCGGTGGGGAGGTCTCGCTGGTCAGTTCCCCTCCTAGAGGTTCCCCTCAATCTAAAACTACTGCCTGGGCTGGGCTGCTTTCTTCTGCTGCGTTCCCAGGGTCCAGACCTACCTCCTGGGCCTGGGAGACTCTCCCTTCGCAGATGAGTCTCCTTAGGCTGCCTCTCCTCAGAGATTCTGCCCGCAGTCCTGGAACCTTCGCTCCGTCCTTCAGCTCTTCTCTGCGACTCTTCCACCAAGAAGCCTCCTATGTCCTTGGACCCTGCTCTGCACCTAATCACCTGGCTATGCGGCCCCTCCTCTGAGCAGCCATCTGGAGCCCCATACAGTCGGTCCGAGTCTCAGCTACCCGCCGCACACCTCTTCCTCCAGTCAGCTGCCCAGTGTTCCGGTGCTGTCACTAGGAGTCCAAGCAACTCACTGTGAGCCTCCTCCTCCCACCAACCGCCCGTAGCCCTGGGCAGTCACTCCGAGTCCAAGTGACCTGACCCATTCCTCCTCCTCCTCCGGGCAAACCCCCCAGGTGTTCTGGAGCATTTGCTCTGAGTCCAAGCGACCCGCCACATGCCTCCTCTGGGCAGTCGCCCGGAGCTCTGGTGCAACCGCTCCGAGACCAAGCGACCCACCGCGCTCCTCCTCCAGGCAGCCCCCCGGTGTGCAGGAGCAGTCGCTTTGAGTCCAAACAACTCCCCACTCGCCTCCTCCTCTGAGCAGCTGCCCAGAGCTCTGATGCAGTCACTCCGAGTCCAAGCGACCTGCCGCGCTCCTCCTCATCCTCCGGGCAGCCCCCCCAGTGTTCAGGGGTGGTCGCTCTGAGTCCAAACAGCTCACCATGCAGCTCCTCCTCTGGCAACCACCTATAGCTCTGGTGCAGTCACTCCGAGTCCAAGCGACCCACTGCACTCCTCCTCCTTCTCCAGGCAGCCCCTCAGTGTTCAGGAGTGGTTGCTCTGAGTCCAAACAGCTCACCACGCAGCTCCTCCTCTGGGCAGCTGCCAAGAGCCCCAGTGGTTGCTCTGAGTACAAACGCTGTGCTGAGCGACCTCCTCTACGATGATCCCAGTTGTCTGAGTTCACTGCTCCAGCGGGGGGAGGGGTGCCTCGTTGGTCAACTCTACTTCACAAAGTTCTCTGCGTTCCGGGACTACTGCCCCATCCGGGACGCCTCCCCAATGGGAGAGACTCACCCGGCGGCTTTGAGTTGGTCCCAAGTCTCTCACTATCTCCTCTTTTGAATCCTGAGTCCTGGAGCAACATGAAATGCAGCCACCCTCTAGTCCACCATCTTGAAACCCCCCAACATCATTCTTAATGGAGAAAAACTGAAACTATTCCCTTTAAAAACGGGAACAGGACAGGGATGTCCTCTTTCACCACTTCTATTCAACATTGTCCTCGAAACTCTAGCCAGAGCAATTAGGCAGACTAAAGAAATTAAAGGGATACAAATAGGAAAAGAGGGACTTAAGCTGTCACTATTTGCTGATGACATGATTCTATATTTAGAAGATCCAAAAATCTCCTCCAGAAAACTTCTAGACCTCATCAATGAACTTAGCAAAATAGCAGGCTATAAAATCAACACGCATAAACATAAAGCATTTTTATACACAAGCGACAAAACAGCTGAAAGGGAAATGAGGAAAACAACTCCATTTGCAATAGCCTCAAAAAAAAAAAAAATAAAATACTTGGGAATCAATCAAACCAAAGAGGTAAAAGATCTCTACAATGAAAACTACCAAACATTGAAGAAAGAAATTGAGGAAGACTTTAGAAGATGGAAAGATCTCCCATGATCTTGGATAGGCAGAATTAATATTGTCAAAATGGCCATACTATCAAAAGTACTATACAGATTCAATGCAATTCAAATTATAATCCCAATTATGTACCGTACAGAAATAGAGCAAGCAATCATGAAATTCATCTGGAAGAATAAGAAACCCAGAATAGCTAAAGCAATCCTTAGCAGGAAGAATGAAGCAGGGGGGTATCACAATACCAGAATTTCAACTATACTACAAAGCAATAGTAACAAAAACGGCATGGTATTGGTACCAAAATAGACAGGTAGATCAATGGTACAGAATAGAGGACATGGACACAAACCCAAATAAATACAATTTTCTCATACTAGACAAACGGACCAAAAATATGCAATGGAGAAAAGATAGCCTCTTTAACAAATGGTGCTGGGAAAACTGAAAAAACATATGCAACAGAATGAAATTAAACCCCTCTCACCCTGCACAAAAATCAACTCACAATGGATCAAGGACCTCGGAATCAGACCAGAGACCCTGCATCTTATAGAAGAAAAAGTAGGTCCCAATCTTTACCTTGCTGGCTTAGGATCAGACTTCCTTAACAGGACTCCCATAGCACAAGAAATAAAAGCAAGAATCAACAACTGGGATGTATTCAAACTAAAAAGCTTTCTCTCAGCAAAGGAAACTATCAGTAATGTGAAGAGAGAGACTACAGAGTGGGAGAAAATCTTTGCCACTCATACTTCAGATAGAGCACTAATTTCCAGAATATATAAAGACCTCAAAAAACTCTACACCAAGAATACAAATAACCCAATCAACAAATGATCTAAGGATATGAACAGATGTTTCACAGAAGAAGATCTACAAGCAATCAACAAACATATGAAAAAATGTTCATTATCTTTAGTAATAAGAGAAATGCAAATCAAAACTACACTAAGATTCCATCTCACCCCAATTAGAATGGTGATTATCAAGAATACAAGCAACAATAGGTGTTGGCGAGGATGTGGGGAAAAAGGTACACTTATACATTGCTGGTGGGGATGCAAATTAGTGCAGCCACTCTGGAAAGCAGTTTGGAGATTCCTTAGAAAACTTGGAATGGAACCACCATTTGACCCAGCTATCCCACTCCTTGGCCTATACCCAAAGGACTTAAAATCAGCATACTACAGAGATACAGCCACATCAATGTTCATAGCTGCTCAATTCACAATAGCCAGACAGTGGAACCAACCTAGTTGTCCTTCAATTGATTAGTGTATAAAGAAACTGTGGTATATATATATATATATATACAATGGAATATTACTCAGCTATAAAAAATAATAAAATTATGGCATTTGCAGGCAAATGGATGAAATTGGAGAATATCATGCTAAGGGAGATAAGCCAATCTCAAAAATCCAGAAGGCGAATGATCTCACTGTTATGCGAATGATGACACATAATGGGGGGTGGAGGGGGGCAAGAATGGAGGAAGGAGGGACTATATAGAGGGAAAAGAGGGGTGGGAGGGGTGGGGGGAAAGGAAAAATTAACAGAATGAGTCAAACATCATTACCCTATGTAAATGTATGATTACGCAAATGGTATGCTGTTACTCCATGTACAAACAGAAACAACATGTATCCCATTTGTTTACAATAAAAATAAATTAAGAAAAAGAAAGGAAGGTATATAAATTGCCTAACAAAGAATCCAAAACAATAGTATTAAAATTCAGCATTCTAAAATAGAAAATAAATATATAAATTATTGGTATCAGGAAAACCATGCTTGAACAAAATGAGACATTCAAAACAGAAACCATAAAAACAACCAAACAGAAAGTTTGGAGCTGAAAAGTACAATGACTGATGTGAAAAATTCCATAGAAAGCTCCCATATCAGAGTTAATCAAGTAACATAAAGATTCAGTAAACTGAAAGACAGAACATTTGAAATTTTCCAATGAGAGAAATAAAAAAAGGAAAAAGAATTAATAAAATCTACAAGATTTACAGGATATCACCATGTATACCAAAAGGAGCAGATGAGAAAGGTCAGAAAGAGAAAGGGCAGGATATTTTTTAAAGAAATAATGACAGAAAACTCCTCAGATCTGGGGAATGAAATGAATATCCAGACCAATGAATCCCAAAGAACTCCTAATATGTTGAGTATAAAGAAGTTCTTACCAAGATACATTATAATCAAGTTGTTGAAAATCAATGATTAAAATTTGTCACATTTTAGGGAACTCTCATAAGACTCTCAGTGGATTTCTCAGCAGAATTCTTACAAGCCAGGAAAGAGTAGGATAATATATTTAAAGCACTGAAATAAAAAACTATCAACCAAGAATACTTTACCTGATAAAGCTGTCCCTCAGGAGTGACGTAGAGATAGAGATGTTCACAAACAAACAAAAGCTAAGACAATTCATTACCATTATACTTGCCTTTACAAAAAAAAAAAAAAAAAGTGTGCTAAAGGGAGTTCTTCAAGTTGAAATGAAAGAAGAACACTAATTAGCAACAGGAAAACAAATAAGAGTACAAAATTCACTAGTAAAACCAAATATACTGTCAAATTATGATAATAATGGTATACAAGTCTCTTCTAACTCTGGTATAAAAAGGTTTTCTAAAGTATTAAAAATAGAGTTACAGTTATTTCTTGGTGGATATGCAACATTAAAAGGGTTTTTTTTAAATATTTGTTTTAGTTGTCAATGGATCTTTGTTCTATTTATTTATTTATACGAAGTGCTGAGGATCGAACCCAGGGTCTCACACATGCCAGGCAAGCACTCTACCACTAAGTCATAACTCCAACCTAACATTAAAAGGTTCAAGTTGTGATATCAATAAATAAAATGTGTGGGAGGTGGAAGTAAAAGCGTTAGTCTTTTTTATGTGGTTGAAGTTATTTAAACCTTAAAGTGGACTTTTATAACTCTTAAGTTTTTTAATGTAAGCAATCGCATGGTACTCACACATACCAAAAAATAAAAAAACCTGTAGTAGGCACACAAAAGAGAAAAAGAAATTTTTAAAGATATCACTCTAAAAATATCATCAAATCGCAAGAGAGGAAAAAATAAACAGGAACTATAAAACAGAAAATAATTAACAAAATAACAAAATAGTTAAGTCCTTATCTATCAATAATTATTTTAAGTAGATTAAGTTACCTAGTCATAAGATATAGAGCAGCTTGAATGTATAGAAAACCAGGATCCAATTATATGCAAGGGAAAACAAGAAACTCTCTTTAATATTAAGGAAAAATATAAGTTGAACATTAAGGAATTGAACAACATATTCCACACAAATGATAACTCTAAGAGAACAGGATTGGCTATATTTACATTAGACAAATAGTTCTGAAGTCAAAAACTATAAAAAGAGACAAAGAATGTTGTTATATAATCAAAAGGATTCCATCCATCAAAAAGATGTATATATATATATATATACATGTATATATATATATATATATATATATCCCCAATATCAGCAAACCTAAATATGCAAAGCAAGTATTAGCAGAAATGAAGGGAGAAATGAATAGCAATATAACAATAGAGGTCTTTAATACCACATTCAACAAGGGTATTCAGGCAGAAAAACAATAAAGAATAATTGGATTTGAACACTTTAAGTCAAATAGATATAATAGATATATACAGAACATTTCATCCAAAAGCAATGATAACATTCTTTTCTTTTTTTTTTTCAGAATTTCTAGTTTAATAACTGCTCCTTGCTCAAGTGGAAGGGAATACATTTTTTCATTTTAGCAGACTGTGGAACTGACATCCAGTCTGCAATTAGCCATGCCCATTTATCTTTGCATTCAAAATGATTCTCTACCCCTAGGACCATTGCATTCTCTTATTAATGTTCACTTATTATGTAAAGAACTATGGGGATTTAAATTTTACTGTATTTCCTTTTTGGGATTTAGCATTTTTTAAATTCTAAATCTAGGCACATACAAATGTATTTTAAACAAAACTGTCTCTAAAGCTTTTTCCTTCTTTAAGCCACATCAATGTTCATAGCTGCTCAATTCACAATAGCCAGATTATGGAACCAACCTAGATGCCCTTCAATTGATGAATGGATAAAGAAACTGTGGTATATATATACAATGGAATATTATTCAGTCATAAAGAAGAATGCAATTATGACATTTGCAGGCAAATGGATGAAGTTGGAGAATATCATGCTAAGTGAGATAGGTCATTCTCAAAAAACCAAAAGGCGAATGATCTCACCGATAAGCGGACGATGACACATAATGGGGGATGGCAGGGGGGCAAGAATGGAGGAAGGAGGGACTGCATAGAGGGAAAAGAGGGGTGGGAGAGGTGGGGGGAAGGAAAAATAACAGAATGAATCAAACATCATTACCCTATGTAAATGTATGATTACACAAATGGTACACCTCTACTTCATGTACAACCAGAGAAAGAAGTTGTACCCCATTTGTTTACGATTAAAAAATAAAAAATAAAAAAAAGGTTTTTCCTTCTTTAAGAGTTCCTGTTAATGAATTTCATTCTTGCTGATCACAACTCCAACCTTAGGAATTAATTGAAAAAGTAGATACTCCAGCAAAAAAACCTTCACAATGAAACTTAAAACAGTTCAATTATAGGGAAGAGTACCCCCTCTACCACCCAAGACTGTCTAAATTTCCTGTCTTAGTAACTGGATATGAAATATTGTTTAAATGTTTAAATAACCACAGAGAAGAGAATAAGGATTTATAATTAAATAGTATTTAGGGTTCCATTATGGATAGAAGTCCAATGATCCAAAGTCATATATGTAAAATTAGGAATATGCATTTTTCTACAGAGTATTTGTGGCTTTAATACTCAAAAGGGTTCTGTGACCCCAAAATCTTAAAAACCTTGAAATACTTTACTTCCTGAGTTACTTGGTTGCCATCAATCATTTGTTATAGAACTAAAGAGAATACACATTTGAGTTAGTTATTTGTTCCTATAAAGCTTTAGTAAGAAATTTGTCCAAATAAGCAATTCTATAAAACAACAAAATCAAACTTTCAACCTAAAGTTCAGATGAAAAGTAAAGAGCCAACATGATGAGGAAGGCCTATGTCACATTCAAACTTTAGTCTGTGAAAGAGCAGATGTGGGAGAGCCTAGATTAAAAAATAATACTAATTAAAAATAAAACTATACCAATAGTCATAAAATGTGGCAATTCCACCTCCGACAAGAATGAAATGTTTATGATCAGATGATGTATTTATAAAGGTAGCTGGTGTTCAAGAACATAATACTTTGGATGGTTACAAAAGTTTCTCCTCTTCAGATGAAACCTGCATAAGACTTTAGAGATGACACAATCACTCTGCAGGTATTAGTTGCGAGCAACTACTTGCTGGCTTTTCGTGATCTTGAGTCACAAGTCAGATTCCATTTATTCAACTGATGCCCTTATTCAAATGTCTAAGGGTAGACAGTTGATTTAAGCTTAACCCTCACTTTATTAGTTTGGATTACTGCAAACACATCTAGGGATTAGAGGGAATATCTGGCAAGGTATAACTGTGGAGATGTAAGATGTCAATAATTCTTTGGCACAGTTTCTTCAAGGTCCCTGAAAGTTCACATACAAAAGGTCTGGCAGTGTCTTATAAGCTTAAGTGTTACCATATTTCCGAAGGAGCTCTTGGGACTGTTGCAGCATTTCTTGGGTCACACAGCTAGGACACTGGAACCTGATATGAAGTAGGATGTGTCAGCACTCCAACACATCTGGGAAGGGTCAGGTCTTAATATTCTCAGAGAACTTAGCCGTTCTGTCATTGGCCTCCATAAGCCTTTTGGTTAATGCAGGCAAAGAGATGATCTCATTTTTTTCTTCTTTACACTGGCTCTAAGGATTAGCAAGGTCCTCTTCTTATTCAGGTTCATTCTTATCAGGACCATTGGCTTTGCATTTACAAAACTGACTCTTCTGGTGTTGATGGGTCATTACTGCCAAAGTCTCTTGGACTTCAGCAACAATTCTTTCTGAATTCTGGAGACTGGCATGCTTTTCTTTAAAGAACTCCTTACAAGCATGTCAACGTTTGTTTACTTTCTTCTGTAAGTCTCAATTGTAGTCTTGCAGGTCTGCCTGGTTTTGGCTGAGAAGCAGCTTTAGGGTCAGTCTCTTCATCCCTGGCACTGTCCAACTGCTCAATAGAGTATCCTCCTGTGACCTGCCTTTAAACAGTCACTGGACTCAGGGAGAAACCAGCGACTTTCCTTATTTGGGTGCCAGCACAGCACTGTAACCTTGAACTTGACAACCTGCCAAAAGTTTTTCACATCATAGTTATTCTTTGTGGAGAGTGCATTCCATACACGGATCATGCCATCCCCAATACCAATGGCCAAACAGCCCACATCCACGGGAGAGAAATCCAGGCTATAGGCAAGCCCACCAAGGCAAGGCAGGGTTCAGCATCATTCCAGGATGGCCAGGTTCTAACATTTTACATCTTTATCCATTGATGTGGAAAGAAGCAGCAGTTGTCCCCAGTTTGCCAAGGACATAAATTAAACAAATTCTGGAATGATTCTGCCCTCCTAATGAGGTGCTAAAGAGGGTATATTTCCATCTCCAAGACTGAGATCCTACTACAGCAGGTCAGCTCCAAAACAAGTACACCAGCTGCATTGGCTGATCCCTGGGCCAGTAGAGTGTCAACCACAGGTACTGTCTGACAGCTGAGTCTATACCTGACCCCCTTCTCTTCAGCAAGGGCAGTTTCAAAACCATCACTCCTCAGCCTTAAGAGCAGCTCCAGATTTGAAAGGTCTGATCTTTGCTTCCAGTCACTAAGTAACAGCATTTTGTTACTGAAGGTTGAGCTATAACTTTCCTGTTGGGAATTTCAGGTTGGTTCCTCTGAATTTTCCTCTTGGTTTATAGATAAACAGTCTTCACCAGGCAGGGGACATGAGGCAATGGAGTAGAGTTCATCATCGTGGTCTCGAAGCCTGTGAATAACTTCCCTTTCTTATTGATGTCCATTATAACCACTATGCCTTCCTTGTAGCCAATGGTGACTAAATCTTCATTGAGGTGAACAAATAAGGCAGAAAATTGTCCTGGGTTCTACGAAGAGATGCTGGCTCTCATTTCTGTTAAACCAATAACAGAAAGTTACTCCATTTTCATCCCCAGATATTATGAAATCCTTTACTCTAGGAGACCAATGCAATGCTCATACTGTATGCTGATGGAGTACATGTTCTGTCACAACTGTTTTTGTCTCTATCTCCCAGATTTTCACAGTTCCATTATCAGAGCTGGTGGCACAGAGATTGTATTGACCAGGGTAATGAGAAAAGGTAAAGCCAGAGACTCTTTCAGTATGTCCCTCCAACTCTTCTATGATTCAAAACACCAGAGTCCCAGGGGTTGCACCTGCTCCCCGGCCCACATGCACAAGGAAGACGGAGGTCTGGGCTGAGAGACCCAAGAGCCTCCTGGGCACTGCATCACTGCAGAGGGTGCAGTACCAGTTAGGGGAGGGCTGCAATGTCTGCTCTTCCTGCCCCATAATCACCAGCAGCCAAGGCAGAAGGAAGCAGCTGTAAGGATGGAGAGTTGGCAGCTCCAGAATACATTCTTTTCAAATACACATGGAGTATTCCCCAAGATAGATCATATGTTAAACTACAAGTCTTAACAAACTTAAGAGGACTGAAATTATATCAAATATCTTTTCTGACCACAACAGTATGAAACTAGAACTCAATAACTGAAGGAAAACAGGAAATTAAACACCACAATGCTAAATAACCAATGGTTGAAAAAAATCAAAAGATGTTTTGGTTAGTTTTTGCATTGCTGTGACCAAAATACCTGACAGGAACAAATTAAAGGAGGAAAATTTTATTTGGATGCTCACAGTTTCAGAGTTCTCAATTCACAGAGATGGCAAACTCTATTGATTATTTGCTCTGGGCCCAAGGTGAGACAGTACATCATGAGGGAAGGGCATAGCAAAGGAAAGCCGCCCAGTACAGAGTGAGGTCAGAAAACAGAGAAGGAGGGGAAGGAAGGAGCCCCAGGAAAAACAACCCTTCCAGGGCCCCCCCAGAGACCTAATTCCTCCAGTCATGCCCACCTGCCTACAGTTACCACTCAGTCAGTTCATTCAAACGAGGATGGACTGATTTTATTACAGCTCTCATAAACTAATCATTTTACCTCTGAATATTCCTGTATTTGCAGGAGTTTTGGGGGGACAGCTCATATCAAAACCATAACAAAAGGTAAATATATAGACACACACATACATAATATGAGCGTATGTGTGTGTGTGTGTGTGTGTCTTAAGATGAATAAAAACAGAAACAGAACAGACCAAAACCATAACGAAAGGTAAATATAGATACATACATACATACAATGAGTGTGTGTGTGTGTGTGTGTGTGTGTCTTAAGATGAATAAAAACAGAAATAGAACAGAACAAAACTTGTGGGATATGGCAACAGCAATTCTAAGAACCATAATAAAAAAAGAAAGATCTCAAATAAAGGACCTAACTTCATGCATAAAGGAACTAGAGAAAAAATAATAAATTTAGTTCAAAGTTAAAAGTATAAAAATAGTAAATATTGGAGCAGAAATAGTGAAAAAGAGACTCAAAAAACAATAGATCAATGACCCCAAGATAAACAAAACTGACAAACTTTTAGCTATAGCTAAGAAAATAAGAGAGAAGCCTCAAATAAATAAAACTATACATGAAATATGAGAAATTACAAGTGATATTGCAAAAATACATAAGATCTACATAGGATTACTATAGATAATGAAAGCAACATACTGGATAACTTAGAACAAATGAATAAATTCCTAAAACATACCACCTATTGAGCCTGAATTATTTAAGAAAAATAAAATATCTGAAAAGACCAATAGCAAACAAGGAAATGGAGTCATTAATCAAAGCCTTCTAACAAAGAAAAGTTTAGTAGAAAACTTTGCAAGGCAACGGATGTGTCCCTGATTTTAAAGGTGGTGATGGTTTTGTGACTGAATACTTATTCCAAATTCATCAGGTTGTAGACACTAAATGTACATATCTTTTAACATATCAATTATACCTCAATAAAGTGGTTTTATTTTTTAAAAAAGATTCTATCTAATGGAGGCACACAACTTTATGTCTGCAATTTAACAAATTTAAATACATCAATTTGGAGTAAACATTTGGTTTTAAAGGAAGCTCTCATCATCTGCTTGTTACTTTTGACCTTCATAAGATTGATGATAGGGAAAGGATTAAATAACGATCAACTGAACTCAGGTGGCATATCAGTTTTTTAAAAAATTATAGTCCAGGACCACTGCTAGTGGCAACACCAACAAATTAAAGACAAAAATTGATCAAAACTTAAAGTCAACAAATGGTTAGCATATCTCTTTCACTAAGACATAGTATAACAAAACAAATTTCATATTTCATATTGAAAAGAGATATTTTACATAAAAGACATGTATGAACTATCCCAATTTCAAGAAAAACTTCATTTTAAGGAATAATTTCAAATTTCAAGGTTGGTCAAGTCAGGTATACCAAAGCTATGAGAGTTATATATATTCATTGAAAATAATATTTATGGTTTATTTTTAAGCACTGCTTTAAAATGTGTTATTATAAGTCACTAAAGAAAGAAATGAAGATCTTAGAAGATGGAATGATCTCCCATGTTCTTGGATAGGCAAAATTAATAGTCAAAATGGCCAAACCACCAAAAGTGCTATACAGATTTAATGCAATTCCTATTAAAATTCCAATGATGTTCTTTATATAAATAGTGAAAGCAGTCATGAAATTCATTTGGCAAAATATGAGATCCAGAATAGCCATAGCAATCCTCAGCCAGGAAAGTGAAGCAGGCAACATCACAATACCAGACCTTAAATTATACTACAGAGCTATAGTAACAAAACCAGCATTGTATTGGCATCAAAACAGACATGAAGACCAATGGAACAGATTAAAAGACACAGAGACAAACCCCCATATATACAGTTATCTCATACTAGACAAAGATGCCATAAACATACAGTGGTGAAAAGATAGCCTCTTCAACAAATGGTGCTGACAAAACTAGAAATTCATATGTAGCAAAATGAAATTGAACCCCTCTCACCCTGCACAAAACTCAACTCGAAGTGGATCAGAGACCTAGGCATTAGACCAGAAACCATGCACCTATTAGAAGAAAATGTAGGCTCACACTCCATCATGTGAGCTTAGGAAACAAATTCCTCTACAAGATTCCTAAAGCACAAGAAGTAAAATCAAGAATCAATAAATGGCATGGTATCAAATTAAAAGCTTCTTCAGAGCAAAGGAAACAATCAAGAATGTAAAGAGAGAGACTACATAATAGGAAAAAATCTTTGCTACCTGTACCTTGGATAGAGTGTTAATCTTTAGTTTATATAAAGAACTCAAAAAACACCAAAAAAAAATAAGTAACACAATCAATAATTGGGCAAAGGAACTGAACAGGCACTTCACAGAAGAAGAAATAGAAATGATCAGTAAACATATGCAAAAATGTGCAACATCTCTAGCAATTAGAGAAATGCAAATTAACCTACATTGAGATTCTCACTCCAGTCAGAATGACAATTATCAAGACTACATGTAAACAATAAATGTTAGCAAGAATGTGGGGGAAAAGGTACACTCATACATTGCTAGAATGATGCAAATTGGTGCAACCATTCTGGAAAGCAGTATGGAAAATCCTTAGAAAACTTGGAATGGAACCACCATTTGATTCAGTTATCCCACTCCTTAGCATATACCCAAAGGACTTAAAATCAGCATACTGGAGTGATGCAGCTATATCAATGTTTATAGCAGCTCAATTCACAATAGTTAAGCTATGGAGCCAACCTAGGTTTCCCTCAACAGATGAATGGATAAAGAAAATGTTGTATATATATACACAATGGAGTATTATTCGGCCATAAAAAAGAATGTCTTTGTGAATTTTGACAGTAAATGAATGGAACCAGAGACTATCATGCTAAGTGAAATAAACCAATCCCAAAAACCAAAGGTCAAATGTTCTTTTTGACATGTGAATGCTAATACACAAAGAGGCGGGGAAGGGAATAGAAGTTCAGTGAACTGAACAAAGGGGCATGAAGGAAAGGGAACAAGTTCAGTGGACTGAACAAAGGGGCATGAAGGGAAGGGAGCGGCAGGGGAATAGGAAAAATAGTAGAATGAATCTGACATAACTTTCCTGCATTCATATGAATACACCACCAGTGAAACTCCACATTATGTACCACAATAATAGGATCCTAATAAGATTAATTTGAAATCCTTGTATGTATAATATGTCAAAATACACTCTACTGTCATGCATATCTAAAAAGAAAAAAAAACTAAAACTAAAAAAAACAAAATGTATTATATAAGTAATACATTTATTATGAAAAATGAGGATAATGTAGAAAAGAATAAAGAAGAAAATAATAGTGAACTGTAATACCAATAAACAAAGGAAAAATGCTAAAGAGTTTGGTTCATTTCATTCCAGGTATTTTCTATCCACATATAAAATCAAGATATAAAATCAAATTCTAAATTGTTTTTATAAACAATCTTCAGAAACTTGACTCTGTAATATTCTTGATAGATATAATTTATTACCTATCTTCCTACTAATGAATATGTATGTTATTCAGAATTTTTTAATTTTAAAATGATACTATCATAAATATAGTTGTACTAAATATATAACCTTGTGTATTACCTTAAAACAGATCCATGGGCATGAGATTGCCAAATCAAATATAATTTTAAAAATAACTCATACCATGTATTTTCATCTTGCTTTCCCAAAAGGCTATACCAATTTACCCTTCCACCAGAAAGGAGTGATAATAGCCACCTCATTGCTCAATCACAAATATTTTTTAAAATTACCTTTAATGCCAATTGATTACATAATATCTATACATAAAAACTTATTTAATATTAAAATATTAAATATTATAATATTTAATGTTAAATATTAAATATTTAAAATATTTAATATTACTATATCAAAATAATATAAAATTTATGGTTTTTTAAAACAAAATTATACTAAAGTTTGCCTTTGTTACTATACAAATAAAATAGTAATATTAAAATATAAGCAAGATTTCAGGGCCTGAAGTTGGGGCTCAGTGGTAGAGTGTTCACCTAGCATATGTGAGGCACTGAGTTCAATACTCAGCACCACATATAAATAAATAAATAAATAAATAAAATAAAGGTCCATCAACAACTAAAAAAATTAAAAATATATATATAAGCAAGATTTCAATGAAAAAGATGTTTATAATCAATAGAATTAAAGAATTAATTAAAATCATTTCTACCGTACCTAGTGCAACATCTTGCATATAGCAGGAATTCACAAAAGTTAGATGCATGGTTGTTGAGCAAATTCTAATTCATTCATTAATAAAGATTTAATTCCTAAAATAATAGTGCTTCCATACCAGGGACCTTAGAAACCACTGGTTCTAACCCTTTCTCTGACAAGATATAGACACAGAAGTCCAGAAAAAGATGATAAATTCACAAATTTAACTGTCCATCTTTTCAGAATACTTAAGTCACTAGATTCACTTTCTAAAACTACTAGAACAGTAAAATAGGTGTGTTGTTAGACCCTTCTCAACCAAGTACTACAAAAGTTGGGCATTATGGGGAAAAGAACACATATAGCTGAAATCCTTGTTCATTCATTATTCTCTTAGAAGTTACCATGTTTCTTTAGAAGCTACTAGATTCTCACATGATTCAGCCTCCCTACCTACTACTGATTGATCAGTCTTGATTCCTGAAACTTGTTACCCCAACCCTTGGCAATAGTCAAATAGTTAAGTTTGAGGCATCTCTGTTTCAAATTAGGTCAAGCAAGTCTTTTCTCTGAAATTATTTTAACTATTCCCATGGAGTGAACCCAAAAATATAAAACTTCAATGCCATTGGTTTATATGTGAACCATCACATGGCAGAAATCTGTCTTAAATAAGACAAAAGTGTTGTCAGACCAGTAGCGTACTCAGATAGCTCACACTCAAAACTATAAATTCTTTTGAGGAATTCTTATCTAGGGCTTCAAAAATCTGTAAATATAGTTCCAAAGTAAAAAAAACAAGTGAAAGTCAAAACATCTCTGAACATAAAGAAAACAAGCCACCATGGGTGAGATCCAATAATAAAATATGTAAAAGTAGAGTCACAGAATGTTACTATTGGAGAGTTATTCAACACAGAATATGGACTAAGATTGCTTAAAACTGTTTTTTAATTTAAAGAGATAAAAGATGTATTGTCAGAATTCTCTAGGGGAAACAGACCAATAGGATTTATCTCTATAAATTTCTATGTAAAAGGAGATTTATTATGGAATTGGTGTACATGATTATCAAAGACACAAATTCCCATAATATGCCATCTGCAAACTGAATAGGAAAACTGGTGATGTAATCAGTTTGCATTTGAAAACCTGATAACCAAGTGAACCAACAGTGAAACTCACAGCATGAGGCAAAAGTCCAGACAGCAAATGGACCTCCAATGTCTTAGGGTAGGCAAAGATGAAAGTCTCAGGTTCAGAAGAGAGAGTAAATTCATTCTTCCTCTGCATTTTTGCTCTAAGTTGGTCCTCAACCAATTGAATATCTTCCCACATTGATGAAAGCAGTTTTCTTGACTCAGCTACTGATTGAAGTGCTTCTTCCAGAAACACCCTCCTAAATATACCAGAAATAATGTTTTACCAGCTATCTGGGCATCCTTTAGCCCAGTTAAGTTGACACTTAAATTAATCCTCACAAAGGAAGCTTGAACTATATGAACAAAAGCAAGATTTTATAAAGAACAAAGGAGAATGCCTAAAAAGTAAAAAAAAAAGTTTTTTGCATATAGATAGTGTTTGCCTAGTATGTATGAGGCCCTGGTTTCAATACTCAGCACAATAAAATAAGGAGGGAAGGAAGGAATTTTTATTCAAATAAAATTTCAAAACCTCAATAAATGGATTTAATTGCAGATGAAATAAAAGAAAAAATTATCACCTGAAAGATAAATTAAAAGAAAATATCTGGATAATAATCTCAGGAAGGCAAAGAGACAGAAAACTTGAGGTTAAAAAACAAAATGGGTAATACTAATACACATTTAAATCCTTCCAGAAGGGAATGGAAAAGGAGGATGAACTGATGAGGGGAAAAAAAATTGCTAAATTTGCATAACTGATAAAAGAACCAATCCACTGATTAAAGCCCCTCTGTTCCCCCAAGAAAATGTCACAGACAAAATGAATAAAATGAAAATTACTCCTAATTGCATCACAGTGAAAGGACAGAACAGTAAAGAACAAGAGAAATAAAGATTGCTCTCAAAGTCTGGTGCAGTTGCACTCACCAAATTCCTGCTATTTGGGAGGCTGAGGCAGGAAAATCAAAAGTTTAAGCCCAGCCTCAGTAATTTAGTGAGATCCTGTCTCAAAATAAAAAATAAAAAGGAATGTAGCTCTGAGGTAAAGTGCCCCTGGGTTCAATCCCTAATACCAAAAAAAAAAAAAAAAAAAAAAAAAATGATTGCTCTCAAAAATAACAAGTGGACTGACAGCTAACTTCTCAATAGCATCAATGGAAGCCTGAGGATAGTGTATAATATCTTCATTACACTAAGAGAAAATACTTATTGAACTAGAATTCTAGAATTCTATATCCAGGGAAGATTTTTTTTTCCTCTACCACTGAGATACATCTCCAGCCCTTTTTATTTTTTTAATTTGAGACAGGTCTTGCTAAACTGCCCAGACTGGCCTTGAATTTGCAGTCCTCCTGACCCAGACTTCCAAATAGCTGGGATTACAGGCATGTGCCATCACATCCAGCAGGAAAGATATTTTTAAGAATGATAAAGAAACCGTGACATTTTCAGAAAAATAAGAATTAAGAAAAAAAGACAGCAGCTCAGGAGGCTGAGGCAGGAAGATTGCCAGCTCAGACCACTGTCAGCAACAGCGAGGCACTAAGCATCTCAGGAGACCCTGTCTCCAAATAAAATACAAAATAGGGCTGGGGATGTGGTTCAGTGGTTGAGTGCCCCTGAGTTCAATTCCTGGTACCAAAGAAAAAAGAAAAGAAAAGAAAAAATAAATTATGAAAGATATACTTTATGGAAGAAAAGTGACATAATATTAGGTCTGAGAGATAAAAAGAAGTGCAAAACAAATTTGGGCAAAAATATGAGTAAATATAAATAAACACTGATTGTTTAACACAATAAAAAAATCTTTATTTTTATTAAAATAAAGTTTATATATGCAGAATTAAAACAAATGACTTGGGAAGGTGGGAGTTCAAGCTTTCAGAGATCCTTGTTTAATTACTAAACAATGGTAATTGCACTACCCTAAGACTTTATTAAGGCTAATATGCATGTTCAAATTTCTAGAGTAATAATTGGATAGAAATATAGCATATAACTTCTAAACTATTACAGGGAGAAAAGAAATGGCAAGAGAACTGCTAATGCTAGTTTAAGCATTAGCATAAGCCCAGGCAGTCAGTTCAGCTGAAGTCCCAACACCAGAGAGGTTGCTCCTGCAGATTTTATTTGTATATAGGTCAATTAGGCTCACACAAAGTACATTTTTGTTTTGTGATTGGACACTTTGACCCCTAACCCTGGTAAAATGCCTGTTAAGCATGTGTAATTAAATCATTACAGAAATAGATATCAGAAAAAAAATGGTATTACCAGCCCAAATACATCATCACTATTTCAAAAGCTACTCAAAGCACAAAGCTTATCAATAGTGAGTTCTCTTCATAGATAAATGCCAGTCCTGACTTCTTAGGCTCTCCATATTGGGAGGCTTGTGGTACTGGGCATCATGTTTAGAATACTAAATAATAACACTTCCTATTTAAATAGTATGTTATATACACAGAGTTCTTAAATGACCTCCTATAATCTCCATAAGAATCCTTAAAGGCAAATATTATTTTATATTATAAATGAGGAAATAGAGCTGATACCAATTGAGAGTTTGTACAAAATGAACTACTAGTATGCATAGACTTCAGGTACTGGTCTCCTGGATGTCTACAGAACTCTTTAAAACACTCCTAAATTGCCCCATTACTAAATTTGCTATCTCCTAAAGCTCAACCATAAAATGTTTAATTTTCAAAATACTTATTTTCCTGCACAATAAGTTGTTTCCCTAATTCCTCATCCTAACAAAATTTTAGGTTATATGTTGACATGTGTGTATATATATATTTCAAAGTACGCATATGAATTAATTTCAAGGACATATAAAATACTAATTCCTAATAAATAACAAGGAAGAAGTAATTTAATAAAGTATTCTCCCTCTTAGTTTTCCATTTCTTTCAATTTTTAAAAACTATTCCTCTTATTGTCCATAAGTTTGGTCAACAAAGTAACAACAAAAAGGATTCCTGGCAATTAAGGAATGAATTAAAGTGCAAGCTGAGTTTTCTGTTTATTAATAACATTTTTAATATTTAAGTGAAAAGACACCACTAAAATCAAGAAAATTAATTTGTGTTTAAATTTTAGATGATTTTTCACATTTCAAGTGATATTGGTTTTACTGAAACTTTAGAAATAAATATTTTTAAACATTCACTGATTTAGAAAACCTATCACAATCAAGTAACCTAATATTCTATTCTAAAAATCAGTCATTGGAGGTTAGAGATATAACTCAGTGGTATGGTAGAGCACTTGCTTTGCACATATGATAGCCTGGATTTGATCTCCAGCCCCCAAAAATAAATAAATAAATAAGTATTCATTGGTCTATTTGGAATTTTGAATATTGAATGGATCACTTATGGATGCATAACTTTGTAAAATCATCCTTTGGTCATTTAAAAATATTGGTCCACTGAGTTTTGTAGCTCTTCCAAATGTTAACACATTATATTATACAGTATCAACAACTTTTCTTAATATCACCATCAATTTCATCAGAGATGTGTTTAAGTATTAGAAAGATATCATACTTGCAGTAGAAGAAAAAAATTTCAAAAAACCTAATTTTTAAAAACTCAAATTTTATCATGGCAACAAATACTACTAATAGTTGTTTTCCTCAAAGTGAATTTTTGAGAAAATATCTGCCAAATACCTGAGCTTCAATAACCATAGTTTGTTTGTACAATAGTTCTTTCAGGTAAAAGTGGTACTTTTGAAAAATGTGACTCATTCAGCTTACACTTTTTTGTCCAAATGGTTTTCTTCAAACAATCTTCATATTTTGCTATACAAGAAAAATGCTATTTCATTACAGAGAACATCAAAAAGATGTGTATTCAAAGTTAGAGGCTTAATAAAATTAATTTTTATTGCTTCATCACACCATTATTAATTGAAACATTTTATACTTCCAGTGTTTGGTAGCTAAGAATCCAATGATTATATATAAGTACAGTTGAGGGTCGCTGCTTAGAATCATGCTAAGGTGCCATCTTTTGTATCATCATCAAATGTCAATATACTAAAAAAGGCAAACTTCTGAATATAATCATTAAAATAGTTTTGAACTGTCGGATCCTTTGAGGGGATCTAGGAGAACTTCAGGGTGCTGCAAACTACAATTTGAACTTAGACCAACCTAGATTTACACTTGAGCTTGCAATGGGATCAACTGTCCTTTTAGTCATATAAGAATTGAGGATGTCTGAAAAAAAAGTTTTTAACAATAAAGGCAGGTAGTTATTGAGGCAACTTGCATGGTGTGCTACTGAATACAGACGTTAACAAATTTTGCTTGAGATAATGTTAAGTACAAAATTCTTGATAATTCATTGTACAATAATCAATCAGAGCATTCTCTAAATTGAAACAATGCTCAGTGTTGTATAAAAAACAACAGAAAGTCAATCAACATAATCACTCGTGTCCAGGATCCTCACTAGATCACAAGCACCTTGAGAAGGTAACGACCATAACTAAATCAATGCTATATAACCCTGGATGGCAAAGCATCTGACACATTTTAAGTGTTCATTAAGTTTAATGAATGAATGAACTGATTAATAAAAATGAAGAGAATATTCTCAAATTCAGGGTATGATTATTGGCAGCAAATAGGATGATGTTTCAAAGATGATGATATAACAGAAGAAGGGAAGAAAAAAGTCAATAAAGGCAATTCTGAAGGAGCATTTACATGGAAACTAAGCTACCAATTCACTGTGTTCTTCAGTTTCAAGTTTTTGTAACAGCTAATTCCAGCTTTATCTCTACAGGAATTAACTATGACATCTAAGAATGACTGTACTGGAGCATAAACAGGTGTGCGCAGTAGTGTTGTCTCAATCTCTGAATCAGTGAATCATATCCACAGGTGAGTTGTACTGTTCCCTTCTTTAGATTCCATATTACATAGAATGTCATTTACTTTTAATTCATCTTCATTTGTCTCTTTGAAAGGCAGTATAACTATGTAAAAACTGATTTGCTATTGCCTCAACACTTGTACCCTTCCCAGCTTACATCTTTCCACCCAGAAAAATATCTTTCGGGAAGAAGAGGTACTAGCAAAAGAATTCTAAAAATCAGTTTTAATAAAGATCACTTAAAGAAATTTCATTAGAGATTAAATTTCTAGAATTTTGTGACAATATGATTTTTATGCTTATTCAATTTCAGATACAACTTAATAATGACTTCTTGAGGTTTTTGGTCTCAAAATTATAAAAAATGAATAATTAAATTCTGAAGGACTTGTAATTATTCAAGGCAGACCAGCCAAAGAAAATTCCATTATTCAGCCTAAAATTGAAACAAAATAGAAATTCTTTTGACTCATACAAAATCAAACATAGCAATTCACATTCTTTTGAAGCTTCCACTGACAACTACTATTCATAATAAAAAGAAACTACTTTCAAAATAATTTTTAAGATTAATATCCACTTATAATCCTTTTGAAAAGTGCTATATTTCACACCTTTAACAAAAACATAGACTTTGAAACTGAAGGACCTGAGTTTTCAATACTGAAGTTGTCCTTTTCTGAAAGTGTAATCTACAGCAAATTAATTTCTCCACTCTCTAAGAAATGGCCTGCTGCCATATCTTTTCTGATTCCCTTATAATATAGAAAATATTCCCCAACTTTTGACTTCCTGCTACTGTGTTTGTAACTCTCTTACCGAACTTTTTTATTTGTGATTTAATCTTTTTATACTCTGATCTATTCTGTAACAATGAGTCTTCCAAGTTCTTTGGAGGCAATGCCTGTGTTTTCCTTATTTCTGTTCTTGCTAAAGAGCAGAGCACTGGGCCTGGCACATAGAAAGCCACATGAGCTAAAAGAAACAAGATAAAGCAAGGAATAAACATTTACTGAGGGTCTACTGTACACTAGCACTTATAATAGGTGCTTTCACAAATGATATTTAACTCAGTATATACTCAATAACACAATATTCTCTTTTTTTCTTTTTTTTTTTTAATTGTAAACAAACGGGATACATGTTGTTTCTCTGTTTGTACATGGAGTAAAGGCATACCATTTGTGTAATCATAAATTTACATAGGGTAATGTTGTTTGATTCATTCTGTTATTTTTTCCCTTCCCCCAACACCTCCCATCCCTCTTTTCCCTCTATACAGTCCTTCCTTCCTCCATTCTTGCCCCCCTCCCTAACCCTAACTCTAACTGTAACACTAACCCCTCCCACCCCCCATTATGTGTCATCCACTTATCAGCAAGATCATCCGTCCTTTGTTTTTTTGAGATTGGCTTATCTCACTTAGCATGATATTCTCCAATTTCATCCATTTGCCTGCAAATGCCATAATTTTATCATTCTTTATGGCAGAGTAATATTCCATTGTGTGTGTATATATATATATATATATATATATATATATATACCACAGTTTCTTTATCCATTCATCAATTGAAGGACATCTAGGTTGGTTCCACAATCTGGCTATTGTGAATTGAGCAGCTAGAAACATCGATGTGGCTGTATCTCTGTAGTATGCTGATTTTAAGTCCTTTGGGTATAGGCCAAGGAGTGGGATTGCTGGGTCAAATGGTGGCTCCATTCCAAGTTTTCTAAGGAGTCTCCACACTGCTTTCCAGAGTGGCTGCACTAATTTGCAGCCCCACCAGCAATATATGAGTGTACCTTTCTCCCCACATCCTTGCCAACACCTGTTGTTGCTTGTATTCTTGATAATCGCCATTCTAATTAGGGTGAGATGGAATCTTAGGGTGGTTTTGATTTGAATTTCTCTTATTACTAGAGATGTTGAACATTTTTCCATATGTTTGTTGATTGCTTGTACATCTTCTTCTGTGAAGTGTCTATTCATTTCCTTAGCCCATTTGTCAATTGGATTATTTGCCTTCTTGGTGTAGAGTTTTTTGAGTTCTTTATAGATTCTGGAGATTAGTGCTCTATCTGATGTATGATTGGCAAAGATTTTCTCCCACTCTGTAGGCTCTTTCTTCGCATTGCTGATAGTTTCCTTTGCTGAGAGAAAGCTTTTTAGTTTGAATCTATCCCAGTTGTTGATTCTTGCTTTTATTTCTTGTGCTATGGGAGTCCTGTTGAGGAAGTCTGGTCCTAAGCCGACATGTTGAAGCTCGTCCCAGAGTTTTTGATACGATGTTTCTTTGTTCTCATTTACCTCTAAGAATTTTTTAATTTCCTTCCTAATATCTTCTGTTATCCATTCATCATATAATAATAGCATATTGTTTAATCTCCAGGTGTTGGAGTAATTTCTGTTTTTTACTCTTTCATTTATTTCTAATTTCAATCCATTATGATCTGATAGAATACAAGGTAGTGTCTCTATCTTCTTGTATTTGCTAACATTAGCTTTGTGGCATAATATGTGGTCTATTTTAGAGAAGGATCCATGTACTGCTGAGAAGAAAGTGTATTCGCTCTTGGTTTGGTGGTATATTCTATAAATGTCTGTTAAGTCTAAATTATTGATTGTGTTATTGAGTTCTATGGTTTCTTTGTTCAATTTTTGTTTGGAAGATCTGTTCAGTGGTGAGAGAGGCGTGTTAAAATCACCTAGTATTATTGTCAATAACATAATATTCTTTCTCAACAAGTATTACTATCTTTGTTTTCCAATTAAGGAAACTGAGGTTGAGAGAGGTTAAACTTAGAGGAAAATACTCTCTTCCCTCCACAGTGTTTACAATCTAACTTGGAGATGTACTATGTATATTGATAACAAAACAATGCAGTGGGTTTGTAATATAATGTTTCAAATAAGTTCTAAGGAAAGATTAGTTCTATTGGGGATGATTTGGGATGATTTTACAGATAAGGCCAAACCTAGATACTATCAATAGATAGAGAACATTCCAAAAATCTTATAGAAACATTCTGACAGGCAGTTCTTCTCTAGTCTTAGGCAGGTTCAGGGACTTGTCATTCCCCAGCTAAACACTGGAAGGCTAAATAAATTTTTACAAAATAAACCAATGAAAACAGAATTTAATTAGCAAAAACAAGCTTTGTATTTGCAACATAATGTTTAATAATAGTGTATAACATTTATTGAAGGCTTATTAGATATAAGAAGTCTTGTGTGAAGTGCTTTCCATAGGTTGTCTCATTTAGTCCTTCCAACATCCCACAATTATTCTGATATCACAGAAAAGAAACGAGACTTGAAAAAAATGTCATACAACTCTTACAAAAAAAATCACATTTCTGTTTAAATGACTGAAGCAAGAGTTGGGCTTAGATTCATCCTATTCCAGAGCAAGCTCACAATGCTATATATACAACTATTTCAAACCAAGTAACATTTGTGTTCACTCCCATAAAAAAATCTTAACTGAAGCATACGGACTTCTCAAGTTACAGAAGGATCTAAAACATCCAATGCTATTTGAAAATTGAATAAACAAGTAACTGTCACAGAGGGTATAAAAAAAATTTCTCCCCTTGACCTATAGTTGTTCTCAACCACCGGGCTTATATTACTCCCAGCTAAAGAAAGAATATAAACCCTTAGTTTACTGTCACTCCCACTTCAGCATTTTTTAATACAAACCTTTTTCATGTGCTCTGTGTTCAGCTTTTTGAGTTCATTTCCTCAACCCTCCAGAGACTGCCTTTCTGTAAACAGATCCAAGGACTGATTTGTCTAATACTATTTGATGGTAATGATGATGGCAATGATATCCACCCACCACTAAGAGAAGTACTGCACAAACAATCTAAAAGAATGGCACAATCCAATGAATGCTTAATGCCTTAGCTGTTTTAGAAAGTATGATGAATAGGTTCAGCATAATCCCTACTGCCACTTAACAACTAAATCTTTAGGAGGAATAAAATGAGGAAGTTCACTAAGAAATTTTTGAATTTTACTCTATTAAGTCATGCAAATATGTTGATCTTGATTCAAACTTCTGAGCTAAGCAGACACATAAATACCACCCTTACATTTCCATAAGGCCTACTATAGCTCCTGCAAAAATGGTGTTCAGGCTGAAGCTTATTCTGTTCTTAGTTTTGCAATTTTTGCTTGAGGTGAAAAGCTCAAGGGTAAACTTGAATAACAATGGATATGAAGATATTGTCATTGCAATTAACCCCAGTGTACCAGAAGATGAAAAACTCATTCAAAGCATAAAGGTAAGAGAAAATTTTAATATCCACATTTTTATTTCAAAACCTATCTTTACCTAGACACATACATAACACTCACACAGTTATAACTTCCCAAAGTTATTTGACAGTGTACATCATTTATGTAGTATTTATCTAAACATTCAAGGTTAATATCTGCTAGTTTTGTTTTTATTATATATTAATACTGAGTCATTCCCTTAAATAATTATTACAAGACTGAATTACTTATATTTTTTAAACTAGTAAAGCTACAAGAAAAACTTGAAAGTTGAGAAATGTCCTTATAATTTCTTAATAAAATTACCTTTATTAAGATTAAATAACTAATCTATACTTAAACCCCAGAGGCTCACTATCTTACATGTTTTTCCAGTTATTCATATTTGTTTACCTCTGGAAAATATAACATAAAAATTTTATGTATCTTATGTTAAAGAAAATATTTTCAAAATTGATTTATCTTCCCAATTTAATTTGTATAACAAAAACATCTTATATGTAACATTTTACTATCTACTATCTTCTTTGATCCTCTCAATATCCCAGTGAGGTGGTCAAGAATTGGGATTATGACTCTTGTATAAAGGAGAGAAATTAAGTGATTTGAACAGGCATACAATAAATGGCAAATTGGGTCCTGAAGTGAATATTGCTGCTGCTTTTTAAAACTTAAGTCTTTTTTTTTTTTTTTTTTTGCGGTGCTGGGGATTGAACCCAGGGCCTTGTGCTCTACCAACTGAGCTATATCCCCAGCCCAAAACTTAAGTCTTTTATGAGAAAACTCAAAATAAATCTAGCGATTTTTAACTTAACATTAAATATAATAATCTACCAAACTTTATAAACTCCCAATTTACTTAATAACCCAATCAAAAGATCCAATTTGATTAAATAAGAAACTTAACAACTAGCTCCCAGTCTTAATCACCTTTGTCTCTCATCCAGCACCCTCATATCAGCATCTTCAACTCATAATGCTGATAGCAGTTGTGGACAGGTGAAAAACCAGAGGGTTGACTTTGTTGCCTATGAAAATAAGTTTACAGACTGGAGAGATGTAATAAAATTCAGTCTATTCTTCAGTGATAGTCTTTGCAAAATACCTGGGCAAAGCAGTTTCCATTTGCTTCTTCTAGTTTGTATGCTTATTTTTATGCTTATTTCACTGTGAAACTGTTACCACAAGGTACTTTTTATCAGGAAATGGTAACTGAAGCTTCTACATACCTGTTTCATGCCACCAAAAGAAGAGTTTATTTCAGGAACATAAGCATCTTAATTCCGGTTACCTGGAAGTCAAAATCTGAGTACTTAATGCCAAAGCAAGAATCATATGACCAGGTAGGCTATTTTGTCTAGCTCCTAAACTGCTTTCTGTGGTTTTTAAAAATTCATATTATAAATTTTGGTAATTCACTAACTTAGTAATTAAACCAGAAGTAACTTTTCGTAGTGTAGATGAAAATTTCTTGCTTTTAAAATCCTTTTAAAATCCTCTTGGGATTTGTTTTCATTCATTTGTTCTGCTTTTCAAAAGGCAGATGTCATAGTTGCTGATCCTTACCTGAAATATGGAGATGATCCCTATACACTTCAATATGGACAATGTGGAGAGAAAGGACAATATATACATTTCACTCCAAACTTCCTGTTGACTGATAACATGCCTATCTATGGGCCCCGAGGTAGGGATAATTATTTTACATTTCTGTTCTTTATTCCAATAGGGGGAAAAAACACATAAAACTGTGATTAATAATATTTTTAAAGATTTTTAAGAAGAAAAAAATAGGCACTAAGATACACTTTTGTTTGGAAATATGTAAGTTATATTTAACTATTTCTTTTGTGTAATGGGTTTAATAATAAAATGAGTTGTTTATTGGTACTAACCCATTTCAACTTTTTTGATCCAATGAAAAGTGTCCATTTCTAGAGTACCTTGACTCAATTAAGTTGGTAAATAGGAAGAGTTGTACTCCATTTGTGTACAATGAATCAAAATGCAGTCTGCTGTCATGCATAATTAATAGAACAAACAATAAAAATACAAGGAAACTGTATAAAAATATTGGAACTATAAATTTATAAGTGGCAATATTCTCTCATAGGCAAAGTATTTGTCCATGAGTGGGCCCATCTTCGGTGGGGAGTGTTTGATGAGTATAATGTGGATCGACCATTCTATATTTCCAGAAAGAACACTATTGAAGCAACAAGGTATCATTGTATTAAACAACCTCAGTTTCAAATTTTTTCACTCTGAGTTTTCAATTTTCTATAGTAGACAAACAAAGGCTATCTCTCAAGTGGTTGAATGTTCAAACAGTAAATTGCAATATCCAACCTGCACCATTGTATATGTATCCAATTAATTTCTGGGGGATCCATCTGGGAATGGATCAATCAGGAATTGGGAATTATTTCAGTATTCACAGAAATTGTTCTAATGTATGTTATTGGCAGAAGAGGAAGGAAAAAACCAATCCCTAAGATATCAGAGAATTGGAATTCAATCCTATTCATTTTTTGTTCAACTTGATTCTTAACTTTAAAAAAAAAAAAGTTTAGATGTTGATAGACCTTAATTTTATTCATTTATTTATATGTGGTGCTGAGAATGACAAACCCAGTGCCTCACACATGCTGGGCAAGTGCTCTACCACTAAGCTACAACCCCAGCCCCTTGATTCATAACTTTTTAAGATGAATGGAATAAGCTGCTACAACGTCATAGTAAATATATTTTACTTTTCATTTGAAGAAAATAAGTATTTCTTATAAGGTAAGTGAGTAAATCTTTTTTTTAAGAAATATAATTCAGGGGTGGATATAAACAGGCCCTACGTATAAATAGATAATATGTTTAAACTTAAAAAAAAATCAAGCACATGGAATATTTAAAAGAGCACTGAAGAAATACAAAAATCAGTGTAATGAAGAAATAAACCTTTGAGAGAAAAAATGTATTAAAGAGGGGTGCTAGAAAAAAAAAAAAAAGCCTCTCTCTGATGCTCTGTGTTGTTTGCCTGATCTTCACTGAGCTGCCTGGAATCTTTCGCACGGACTAAGTGCTCAGCCCAGGACACTCATTCCTCCTACCCTCATGCCACAAAACTCTTCTCTTGCCCTGAAACACCTATTCATCCTTCAAATACTTCTCTAAATGTCTTTCCTTTCCCTCCATTTGCAGTTAGATGCCTTTGGGAGAGCTCCCACAGCAACATGTGTGGGTTTCTCTTAACACTTAGATCACATAGTAATTGTCCATGTCATTTGACTTTCCCCACTACTCTTCAAGATCCTTGAGGACTGTGATTGTTTTTTTAATCCCCTAGTCTTGGGTCTGCCATAAAGTCAAAGCAAAATAAGTAATGAAAAAATAAATTTTTCAAAAATGAATGAAAAACAAATGAGTATCCTTATAACCAGGTATTCAAAGTGAAAACAAATCTCTAAAACTACATTTACTAAGCTCTTATGTGTGACAGACACTTTAAGGCAGTGAATTTTTATCATATTTAGGTTCAACTTTCAGGTCAATTCTCTTGGAAGATATTACTCACCATCTCCTTTAATCCTTGAAAACAAACAAGGACTAATTTCATGAAGTTTAATAGTAACATAAAATGGGAATGCACTACATATAAGCAGATTCTTTAGAATCTCTCTCTCCCTCTCTCTCTCTCTCTCTCTCTCTCTCTCACACACACACACACACACACACACACACATTGCTACCAGTGACTTGACAGTTATTTTTATCATGCAGATCGAACGGTGTGAATGCACAAGCATTTCCATGCAGGGCTTATTTTTATTCCTTTCTTCAGTCTAGGCCATTGGTTCTCAAAATGTAAATTACAAAATGCTAGAAATATAAAGCTGTATACCACACATGCAAACTTCAAAGGACCTTAAACATAATGTTGATTTTCCTCTCCCTACTAAAAACCAATTCCTCTGTATCTTTTAACTCACTTAATTTTCACAATATCTCTGCAAGTTAGGAATTATCATCTTTAACCGAAAGCCACAAAGAGAATATTTATTGATCACAATAGTGAAGAATGAATGTTTACTAAACATAAACTGAAAACACTGTTCTCATTGAAATCTTTGGTAAATAGGGGTAGAACATTGTGTCTACTTCTGTCAAAATGGAATGTTTGTTGCTTAATCAATAGCAGTTATCACTAAGAGTAAGATTTTAGGATGTTGGTCTTTATTCCTGATTTGCTTAGTCTTCACATATAAACATAATCTATTTAATTAGATGTTCCAGTCATATTACTGGTATGAATGTGGTTTTCAATGAATGCAAGGGAGGCAGCTGTATAACAAGGCCATGCAGACGTGACTTAAAGACGGGACTGTATGAAGCAAAATGCACGTTTATTCCACACAAATCTCAGACTGCAAGAGACTCCATAATGTTCATGCAAAATCTTGACTCTGTAAGTACAGAACCCTTAGGAAAAAGTTAACTGGGAAGATGGATTTTTACTGTGAAACTATGTCTACCAATAGAAAGGAAGAAAATTACTCAGGCAATTAAGTAAAGGCCATTTTCTCCAACCTGTCAGGATGTATCTGAAAATGATCCCATCCTCTCCTTGTTAACTTGTTTCATTTATTCACCAGTAGCACTGTACTGTTCTCATTGGTGTCACATAATATATCCCTAGGTCATCCCTTCCCTCATTAACTTTTGTGAACTGTGTCAAGAGCTACAACCTTACTTTTGATTCCTCTTCTAAGAATTAGCCATACTACTTTTCTGAAGTAATTCATAATGCAGTTTGGGAAAAGATTGACATTCTAGATTTTCCATTATCTTCTCATTAAGGCATACAAAGCTATTATAAAGTAACATTGTGAAAACACATACAACTCTATCCCCACAGAAAAGATACAAGGACAGGTTCACTGGAGTCAGATAGGCTTGTTATAAATATTCCACCTATCAGTTTCAAGCTTTATCTCTGTGGGAAAACTGCTAAATCTGACATTTAATACTTTCATCTCTTTAATAGGAATTAAAACATCTACCTCACATTGTCATTGTTAGGTTATAAGGGCTAATATAAAGAGTTAGCACAGAGTTTAACACGAGAGGAATCAAAGTAAATTCAATTTTTTTATTTTTAAAGCATAATTGCTGTACTGAGCTATAGAATACAATTTATTCCTCCTAACTTTAATTTGTATCAGTTACCCAACCTCTTCCTATCTTCCATCCCCCTCTTCTTCCCAGTCTCTGTTCTATATTCTGTTTCTGTGAGATCAAGTCTTTTAGCTTCTACATATGAGTGAGATCATAAAGTATTTGTATTCCTGTGCCTGGGTATTTCACTTAATACAATATCCTTCAGCTTCATGTTGCTGAAAATGACAGGATTTCATTCTTTTTATGGCATAATAATATTCTATTGTACATATGTACACCATATTTTCTTAATCCATTTATCCATTGATGAACACTCAGGTTGACTGTATATCTTAGCTATTTTGAATAGTGCTATGATAAATAAGATTGCATATGTCTCTTTAATCTATTAATTTCATTTCATTTGGATATATACCCAGTGGTAAAATTGCAGAATCATATGATAGTTTTCTTTTTAATTTTTAAAGGAACCTCCACATTGTTTTCCATATTGACTGTGATAATTTACATTTCCACCAACAGTATATGAGAGCTCCTCTTTGTCAGCATCTTATCTGATTAATAAGGCTCCCTCCTGAAGATATTTGACACAAGTCAGGGAAGTTTACTTCAATCTTCTAATCAATAAATGCTAGCCAAGAAGTTCTTTATCTAAATACAATTTTTTTAATGTGACACAAGAGGATGATCAGAGTATGTACTACCTATTCCAAATTATACATTCCCAAAGTACCTGATTATCAGGAGACATATTCTGTCTACCTGAAACATAAATAATAATAAATGAGATTATGTAGCTGAAATATGGAGAGTAATTACATAAATATGTCTCAGAAACAGATATTTTATGATACATGTTGTCCAGAATAACACTAACTTCTAATTACCATATCACAGATTAAATATGTTGCATAGAATTTTTATCAAGAGCATAAGTTAAGACCCAGGAGAGACATGATATAAAATATTGAACATTCAAATTCATGACTTCCTTTCCATAACCTTTATCATTCCTACTTCATGCCCAGAACTCTGTTAGGAGCTAGAAATGAAGAAATCATTAAAGATGACTGTCCTTGAGGAATTCAGTTTAGTGCTAAGTGTATAGATACAAGAAAAAATACAAACGACACAAAGTAGAAAGAGATACAGAGATATGAACCAAATGTTGAGAGTAGCAACCATCCCCAACTGGAGATCCAAAAATGGTTTCTGACGGGATAGGTTTTGAGCTGGGATTTGAAAAGAATGAGTATGAATTTTCCAGAGCAGGAAGGGAAAAAGTTTTCTATGCAAAGAAACAGATTTACAAAAGCAAAGAATGGAATAAAGCAAGGGTTGCACAAGTTGCACATTATCTAAATTAAAGAATTCAACATTTACTAGAACAAATCTCAAGTACATAGCAGAAAAGAACTTAAGAAGTACCTTTTTCTAATTATATAAAATTACCATTCATGTTAGTGGAGAACCTAGTGAAAGTTTCTGGCATATTTTAGGGACAGAAAGAAGTTCTATGGTAAAAGCAAAGGATACATAGTAAGAGTCAGAAAATTTGGTTGAAGCAAGAAAAGAAGACCTATGAACCTAAGGGGTTTGGGTTTTGTCTTCTCAGTTTTATATTGGTGATGTAATAAACTTAATTCTTTAAGGAACGTAGTTTTACTAATTGTGAAGAATAGGATGTCATGAGTGAGAGGAAGTGAGGCAGGGAGATCAGTTGGAAGGCCAAGGCAATAGGCAGGTAAGGGACTTGAATAAAGGCAGTGGCAGTGGTAGAGGAAAGGTTTGATAGGCATTTCACAACAGCTAGAATTGATCATGAATCACTGCTTTAATTGCAAACTGTAAGTTTCTCCCATCTAATATAACCCCCCTTGGGAGATGTAAATCAGAGCCATATCAGAAACTAATTTAAATTTAAAATTTATCTTAAAATTTAGATAAAAGGTATTCAAAGTTAATAATTTAGTTCTTCTAAAAAAAGAATTTACAACCGCAGTCTTTAAATTGAGAGGGCATTAGAAAATGACACTATTAAAAGTAGTTCTTAGATGTTAAGGTTGCAAGATGATTTCCTTCCTGAACACTGCACTAGTTTATGAGAACTTTTTTTAAGTTATTAAGTCTTCAAAACTTGAAGGATTTTCACAGATTCTATGGTACTAAAACCTCCACTAGCAGAGTTATTGGATACAATTCACCATTTGCTATTAAAAGACAATTACATTCCTCATTTCTCCCTATACCTTCATTGCTTTTTTAGAGCTATTATTTTGTCAAAACTCATCAGAGTGAGTAAGAATTCAAATTGTTAGAATACCTGTTCGCAAGTTTTTCACTCAATTGTGAAGGCAATTAAAGAAGGTCATTTTCTATACTCCATTTTTAAGAAACAGTTCAAAATTACCATAAACCAACACTCTCTCTTTTTCTTTAAACTTAAGACTTGAACTTTACAAAATCTGGAAAGGAAAGCAAGAAGCTAACAAGCAGGTGTGCAAGCTGCCACCATCCTCCACTGACATGATCTACTTATACCTAAAAGAATCACCAAAAACTTTACAGTATATGTTGATGGCTTTACCTTACTTCTACCCCTTCAAGTATGCAAAATAGATATCAGAATATTTTATTATGAAGAAATCTTTCACTGTCAAAAGATAAAATCTATGGAGGATGTATTTGGCAGCTAACTGCATATTTGGAAAGGAATGTGATATTTCACAAGTTATTGCAATATTGTCTTCTAATTGATTTCTTTCCAGGTAACTGAATTTTGCACAGCAAAAACACACAACACAGAAGCTCCAAACCTACAAAACAAAATGTGCAATCACAAAAGTACATGGGATGTAATCAAGGACTCTGATGACTTTCAGAAGGCATCTCCCATGACAGGAACAAATCTACCACCTCATCCTACATTTTCATTGCTCAAATCCAAACAGCGAGTAGTCTGTTTGGTACTTGATAAATCTGGAAGCATGGATACAGTAAGACAGTTTTTCTAACTCTTAAATACTTAATAGAAATACAAATTTATGTTCTTTTAAATTTTAGTATAATGATTTTATAAAAATAAGTACTAGAAGATAATGTTAAAAATATTGTTACATTAAGGTTAATAGATTATGGATAATTTTTATTTCTTAACTTTTAGTTCTAACCAAATATAAATTCCCACCATTGAACATGTCATTCCTATAAAAATTTCAATCTTTTTTTCCTTTTTAAAAATGTGAGTATATTTTATATAATGTTTTGTAATCTGCTTTTTTTTTTTTACATTATATACATTAAACATTCCACATGTCATGTGGAATATGTTTTCAGGAGTTTTTTGTTTGGGGGAGTTTTTTTGGCAGTACTGGGGATTAAACTTAGGGCATCACACACACTGAGCTTTATCCCTAGCCCTTCATGACATAATTTTTAATGGTTGTGCCATAGCTATATACACACACATACACACACATATACATAAACAAAACATAAATTTAGTCAAACAATTCCCTATTGTTGGACATTTTGGAGATTTTCAACTTGCTATAAAAATATATTGCAATGAACATCTTCATGTACATTTTTAAATTATTTCCTTTAAAAATATTCCTGAATTTATAACTTTAATAAATTGTATAGACTTTTAAGGTTTTTATAAGTATAATGATTGATTTTTTAAGATTTTAATTTTTTAATAAAATGAAACAGTTAAATTTTAAAATCTATCAATTAATTTTTATCATGATCTATGGCCCTTAAAAAACTTTGCCTTTCTATATTCTGTATTTTTAAAGATTCAGTTGTTAATATATCTTTTTCTTACAGGTAGACCATCTTGTCTCAACTCGTCTCCTTTGAATGAATCAAGCAGCAGAATTGTATTTAATTCAAATTATTGAAAAGGGATCTATGGTTGGAATGGTCACATTTGATAGTACTGCTGAAATCCAAAATAATCTAATAAAAATAACTGATAATAGCACTTATCTAAAGCTCACTGCAAATCTGCCTAAAATCGCTAGTGGTGGAACTTCAATTTGCAATGGACTCAAAGCTGGATTCCAGGTAAAATTATTTTTAATTTAATATCATTTGCTATTTACTATTGTTTATAATTTTGTCCATTTATCTTTGAACAAGGGTCATGAGTTCATATGTTCCTCATTTAATAACATTCTGACCTGAGTGAGGTAAATCATTTATGGGAGGTTCCACCAATAACTTCCTGAGGTGCTAAGTGGCACTGGGGAGTGGATAAGTAAGGGGAAAGAAATCCAGTGGGCACAATCATCATGATCTTATTGCCATTGTTTTGGCATGGTCATATTCCAAATTTCTATGAGTGGAAAGCAATATCATTGGGGGATTGTGGAAAGGGAGATAAGTAACATTTTTATATTATGGATAAAGAAAGCCCCTGTTCATCAATTTAAACTGACATTTAAAAATCAAAGAAGAGTAGTTCCTCAAGCAGTATAGGACATATGAACATAAAATCCAAGGAACATAAGGTGAAAGTTTAGTGAAAACAAAATTATGAACCAAAAAAATTAGGTGCAATTTTTTAAAAATATTTTTTAGATGTTGATAGTCCTTTATTTTATTCATTTATTTATATGTGGTACTGAAGATCAAACCCAGTGCTAGGCAGATGCCCCAGCCCCAATTAGGTACAATTTTAAAAACAATAAATAAACAGAAGGAATACTAGCAGAGTAAAGGGAGGGGAGGCCAGGGAAGAGAGGAAGTGAGGGAAAGTGGAATTACTTTTGAAATAGAGAGAATTATATTGCATGCATGTATGAATATGTCAGAATGAACCCCACTATTATGTATAATACACTAATAAAAACATTTTTTAAAAGGAGGTGCACCTTTTGAGTACTATACTAAATTGCCTCTAGTATCATTTGAATTTCTTCCAACCTAAATTACTTTCCACTTAAGCCTACTTATTGTCATGTTTTAAGTCACAAAAACAGAAAACTACTTTCTTCACTGATTCCCTTCCCTCAGTTAAAGTGGTCAGTGCTATTTTTATCAAGACCACTAATTAATCCCATATCTTAACTTCCATTATGGTACCTATTTGTCTTAAAGCCCATTGGCTTAAGAATTCTGGAATCCTGGCTTTATTATTTTATTAACTAAATGGCCTTGGGTAACTGAACTAAGAAAGTCTATTTCCTCAACCCAGGTCACGTGGGCATAAATAGTGCCTAACTCATTTATTTGTGGGAATTTTATAAGATAAATAAATTCTGAAATTTATTATGAAAATTATCATAATTCTTATTATATGTCTATTCTAAAATATGACAAGTACCATATATTGGGAATATGTCAAAATGTTCATGCATACTGCTCCATTTTTTTTTCTTAATATATTTTTGCATGTTTCTTATATTTTAACCACAAAGTCTATGGCTGAATATATTATGCTAAATCACATTCAAAGTTATAAATAGTTCTTTCTCACTTACATGCTGAAACCATATTAATACATAAAAGCATTTTACTTAACAAAATCATAACAATAGTTGCTAGATTTTTTATACTATATATTACCTATTTAAATCCCTTGCATGCATGATTTTATATCCTTACTATTACTTTTTGAGTGGGGCAATATTCTGCACATAAAGAAACTGAAGTTCAATTATTAATTGCCATAAAATTATATAAATGTTTGTATACCTCCAAACTTTATATGTTGGAACATAATTCTCAAAGTAATATTAAGAGGTGGGACCTTGGGAAAAGAAAGTGATTAACTCATGTGGGCAGACTCTACCCCCATGGATGAGATTAACATCCTTATAAAAGAATTTAAAACCGAGCCTGGTGGGGCACACCTATAATCCCAGCAACTCTAGAGGCTGAGGCAGTAGGATGGCCAGTCTCAGCAATTTAGCAAGGCCGAGACCCTATCTCTAAATAAAATATTTTTAAAAGGGCTGAGGATGCGGCTCAGAAGCTAAATGCCCCTGGGTTCACACCCCCCTACAAAAAAAATTTTTTTTAATTAAAAAGAAAAAAAGAAACTGAGGTTTAGAGTATTCAAACTTTTCTCAAGGTCATACAGTCAATAATTACCAGTTATATGATTCAAAACTTGATCATTCTGATTCTAGAGTCTGTAAACTTATCCTTACACTAACCTATTTATAGAACTTTGTGTGTGTGTGTGTGTGTGTGTGTGTGTGTGTGTTTAAGTCTTGAGAAAGACTAAATACTAGTTACTCTGATAAGCAAATGGCAGAATTGGAATTTACTTTCAAGGTATCTAATGCCAAAGTTCTTAGCTAATACTCTAGGTAGAAATCAGGAAAAGATAGAAAAAAAAAAAAAAAAAAAGTCCCATGCAGTGGCACATGCCTATAATCCCAGGGGCTTAAGAGGTTGAGACAGAATAATCACAAATTCAAAGCCAGCCTTAGCAATTTAGTGAGACCCTGTCTCAAAATAAAAATGGCTGGAGATATGATTCAGTGGTTAAGTACTCCAGGATTTAAAAAAAAAAGAAGAAAGAAAGAAAATATTTGTGTTATTTGTTAACTCTATGAACTTCCTTCTTTATGGTGAATCAAATTTTTTTCTGAGACATCGTAAGATCCTATAGTGATAATCAAATAAAATTAAAAAGGCACATACCACATCATTTAACCTTGCATACCCACTATTTGTAATGATTTTACAGGTACTATTTAATCTGCAGGCTTCCAGAGCTGCCTGGGTATCTAGTCTCTATCCCAAGTATCTTTTCAGATAATAATAACAGTGGCTAATGTTCACTGAGTACTTAGTATGTGCCAGGAATTGTTCTAAGTGTTTTATTCTTCCTCTCTGGGATATCAGGAGTATGTATATTAGAGAGTTAGAAGTTGTTGAGACTAGTTTGAAAATCTATCCATTACAGTCATTTCCACACACCAGTCATGCTGGAAAAATAATACAAAAAAAATTCTTTGGCCTACTCTGATGCATAAGACTAAAGACTTCTCTAAGACTAGAAAATAGCTTTATTCTTAATTTAAATGTATTCAGAAATAACATTCTATAATTAAAAACCTGGCATTTCACTATTAGGCAATTACCTACAGTAACCAGAGTACTTCTGGTTCTGAAATCATACTACTAACAGATGGGGAAGATGATGCAATAAACTCATGCTTTGAGGACGTCAAACAGAGTGGTGCAATCATCCACACCATTGCTCTGGGACCTTCTGCTGCCAAAGAGCTGGAGGCCCTGCCAAATATGACAGGTAAACCTTTGGTATATTATTTGCATAGAAAATCAATTTCTAATCTCTGCCATTTCAAAGGCTCTTTCTCCCTAAATAGTAAAGCTACTCAAAATTTTCCTATCTTAATCTTTATCCCTTCCTTGTCCATTAAATTAAGCTCCTCTCCCCCTCCTCTAGTTCTTCATATATCAGCTTCTCAAATTATTCAATATTTGTTATCTTCATACATTCCTCACCTACTTTCTGTCACTACCACTAAACAGAAACTGCTTTCTCTATGGCTACTCAACTGACAGTCCAAAATTATTGCTCAATTCCAAAATTCCATTCAATCCCACAGTAAAAATTTAGAAGTTCCTATTCTATAGAAGAGGAAATAATAACCTAAAAACTGCAAGTGGGTATTAACCGAAGAGTGAGATAACTGGGTCAAAAGGTGGGTCCATTCCAAGTTTTCTTAGGATTCTCCATACTGCTTTCCAGAGTGGCTGCACCAATTTGCAACTCCACCAGCAATGTAAAAGTGTGCCTTTTTCCCACATCCAAGCCAACATCTATTATTGTTTGTGTTCTTGATAACAGCCATTCTAATTAGAGTAAGATGAAATCTTAGAATTGTTTTAATTTGCATTTCTCTAATTACTAGAGATGTTGAACACTTTTTCATATATTTATTAACTGCCTGTGTGTCTTCTTCTATAAAGTGTCTGTCCAGTTCCTTGACCCATTTGTAGATTGGGTTCTTTGTAATTTTGGTGTAAAGTTCTATAAGTTCTTTAAAAACTTTCAAGATAAGCACTCCATCTGAAGTGCATGTGGAAAAGATTTTCTCCCACTCTGTAGACTCTCTCTTCACATTCTTGATTGTATCCTTTGCCGAGAAAAAGCTTTTTAGTTTGAGTCCATCCCATTTATTGATTCTTGCTTCAATTTCTTGTGCTTTGGGAGTCCTGTTGAGGAAGTCTGATCCTAAGCTAACATGATGAAGATTCAGCCCTACTTTGTCTTCTATTAGGTGCAGGGTCTCTGGTCTAATTCCTAAGTCATTGATCCATTTTGAGTTGAGTTCTGTGCAGGGTGAGAGATAGAGGTTTAATTTCATTTTACTGCATATGGGTTTGCAGTTTTGTCAGCACCATTTGTTGAACAGGCTATCTTTTCTCCATTGTATGTTTTTGACTCCTTTGTCTAGTATAAGGTGACTGTATTTATGTGGTTTTGTCTCTGTGTCTTCTATTCTGTACTATTGGTCTGCCTGTCTATTTTGGTGCCAATACCATGCTGGTTTTTTTGGTTGTTTTTTTTTAATTTATTTACTTTTTTTTATTGTAAACAAATGGGTACATGTTGTTTCTCTATTTGTACATGGAGTCAAGGCATAACATTTGTGTAATCATAAATTTACATAAGGTAATGTTGTTTGATTCATTCTGTTATTTTTTCCCTTCCCCCCCACCCCTCCCACCCCTCTTCTCCCTCTATACAGTCCTTCCTTCCTCCATTCTTACCACCTTCCTTAACCCTAACCCTAAACCTAACCCTAACCCTAACGCTAACCCCTCCCACCCTCCATTATATGTCCTCATCCGCTTATCAGCGAAATCATTCGTCCTTTAGTTTTTTGAGATTGGCTTATCTCACTTAGCATGATATTCTCCAATTTCATCCATTTGCCTGCAAATGCCATAATTTTATCATTCTTTATTGGGTTCTTTGTAATTTTGGTGTAAAGTTCTATAAGTTCTTTAAAAATTTTCAAGATAAGCACTCCATCTGAAGTGCATGTGGAAAAGATTTTCTCCCACTCTGTAGACTCTCTCTTCACATTCTTGATTGTATCCTTTGCCGAGAAAAAGCTTTTTAGTTTGAGTCCATCCCATTTATTGATTCTTGCTTCAATTTCTTGTGCTTTGGGAGTCCTGTTGAGGAAGTCTGATCCTAAGCCAACATGATGAAGATTCAGCCCTACTTTGTCTTCTATTAGGTGCAGGGTCTCTGGTCTAATTCCTAAGTCATTGATCCATTTTGAGTTGAGTTCTGTGCAGGGTGAGAGATAGTTCTGTGCAGGGTGGTATATATATGCCACAGCTTCTTTATCCATTCATCAATTGAAGGACATCTAGGTTGGTTCCACAGTCTGCTATATTGAATTGAGCAGCAATGAACATTGATGTGGCTGTATCTCTGTAGTATGCTGATTTTAAGTCCTTTAGGGTACAGGCCAAGGAGTGGGATAGCTGAGTCAAATGGTGGTTCCATTCCAACCTTTCTGAGGAATCTCCATACTGCTTTCCAGAGTGGTTGCACTAATTTGCATCCCCACCAGCAATGTATGAGTGTACCTTTTCCCCCACATCCTCACCAACACCTGTTGTTGCTTGTATTCTTGAAAATCGCCATTCTAATTGGGGTGAGATGGAATCTTAGGGTAGTTTTGATTTGCATTTCTCTTATTACTAGAGACGTTGAACATTTTTTCATATATCTGTTGATTGCTTGTACATCTTCTTCTGTGAAGTGTCTGTTCACTTCCTTAGCCCATTTGTTGATAGGATTATTTGTATTCTTGGTGTAAAGTTTTTTGAGTTCTTTATAGATTCTGGAAATTAGCGCTCTATCTGAAGTATGATTGGCAAAGATATTCTGTAGGCTCTCTCTTCACATTACTGATAGTTTCCTTTGCTGAGAGAAAGCTTTTTAGTTTGAATCTATCCCAGTTATTGATTCTTGCTTTTATTTCTTGTGCTATGGGAGTCCTGTTAAGGAAGTCTGATCCTAAGCCAACAAGTTGAAGATTTGGACCTACTTTTTCTTCTATAAGATGAAGGGTCTCTGGTCTGATTCTGAGGTCCTTGATCCATTTTGAGTTGAGTTTTGTGCAGAGTGAGAGATAGGGGTTTAATTTCATTCTGTTGCATATGATTTTCCAGTTTTCCCAGCACCATTTGTTGAAGAGACTATCTTTTCTCCATTGTATATTTTTGGACCCTTTGTGTAGTATGAGAAAATTGAATTTATTTGGGTTTGTGTCCATGTCCTCTATTCTGTACCATTGATCTACCTGTCTATTTTGGTACCAATACCATGCCGTTTTTGTTACTATTGCTTTGTAGAAGAGTTGAAGATCTGGTATTTTGATACCCGCTGCTTCACTCTTTCTACTGAGGATTGATTTAGCTATTCTGGGTTTTTTATTCTTCCAGATGAATTTCATAATTGCTTGCTCTATTTCTGTAAGGTACATCATTGGGATTTTAATTGGAATGGCATTGACTCTGTACAGCACTTTTGGTAGTATGGCCATTTTGACAATATTAATTCTGCCTATCCAAGAACATGGGAGATCTTTCCATCTTCTAAGGTTTTGTTTAATTTCTTTCTTTAGTGTTCTGTAGTTCTCATTGTAGAGGTCTTTCACCTCTTTTGTGAGATTGATTCCCAAGTATTTTATTTTTTTCCAGGCTATTGTGAATGGGGTAGCTTTCCTAATTTCTCTTTCTGAAGATTCATCACTTATGTATAACAATGCATTGGATTTATGAGCATTGATCTTGTAACCTGCTACTTTACTGAATTCACTTTATGAGTTGTAAAAGTTTTCTGGTGGAATTTCCAGGTTCCTCTAAATATATAATCCTGTCATCAGCGAACAGGGATAGTTTGAGTTCTTCTTTTCCAATTCGTATCCCTCTAATTTCTTTGGTTTGTCTAATTGCTCTGGTTAGAGTTTCAAGGATGATGTTGAATAGAAGTGGTGAAAGAGGGCATCCCTGCCTTGTTCCAGTTTTTAGGGGGAATGCTTTCAGTTTTTCACCATTTAGAATGATATTGGCCATGGGCTTAGTGTAGATGGCCTTTACAATGTTAAGGAATGCTCCCACTACCCCAATTTTTTCTAGTGTTTTGAGCATGAAGGGATGCTGTATTTTATCGAATGCTTTTTCTGCATCTATTGAAATAATCATGTCATTCTTAACTTTAAGTCTGTTGATATGGTGAATGACATTTATTGATTTCCGGATGTTGAACCAACCTTGCATCCCTGGGATAAAACCCACTTGATCGTGGTGTACTATCTTTTTAATATATCTTTGTATGTGATTTGCTAAAATTTTGTTGAGAATTTTTGCGTCGATGTTCATTAAGGATATTGGTCTGAAATTTTCTTTCCTCGATGTATCTCTGTTTAGTTTAGGTATCAGGGTGATATTGGCTTCATAGAATGAGTTTGGGAGGGTTCCCTCCTCTTCTATTTCATGGAATACTTTGAGAAGTATTGGAATGAGCTCTTCTTTAAAGGTTTTGTAGAACTCGGCTGAAAACCCATCTGGTCCTGGACTTTTCTTTGTTGGTAGGCTTTTGATGACTTCTTCTATTTCATTGCTTGAAATTGGTTTATTTAAGTTGTGTATATCCTCCTCGTTCAGTTTAGGTAATTCATATGTCTCTAGAAACTTGTTCATGTCTTCGAGGTTTTCTGTTTTGTTGGAGTATAGATTTTCAAAATAGCTTCTAATTATGTTTTGTATTTCATGTGTGTCTGTTGTGATATTTCCATGTTCCTTCTGAATTTTAGTAATTTGAGTTTTCTCCCTCTTTCTCTTTGTTAGGGTGGCTAAGGGTTTATCAATTTTGTTTATTTTTTCAAAGAAACAACTATTTATTTTGTTAATTTTTCCAATTGTTTCTTTTGTTTCAATTTCGTTGATTTCAGCTCTGAGTTAACTATTTTCTGTCTTCTACTACTTTTGGTGTTGGTCTGTTCTTCTTTTTCTAGGGCTTTGAGCTGTAGTGTTAAGTCATTTATTTGTTGATTTTTACTTCTTTTGTTGAATGCGCCCCATGAAATAAATCTTCCTCTAAGTACTGCTTTCATAGTGTCCCAGAGATTTTGATATGATGTGTCTTTGTTCTCGTTTACTTCTAAGAATTTTTTATTTCCCTCCTGATGTCTTCTGTTATCCATTCATCATGTAATAGCATATTATTTAATCTCCAGGTATTGGAGAAGTTTCTGTTTTTTATTCTGTCTTTCATTTCTAATTTCAATCCATTATGATCTGATAGAATACAAGGTAGTATTCTCTATCTTCTTGTATTTGCTAACAGTAACTTTGTGGCATAAAATATGGTCTACTTTAGAGAAGGATCCATGTGCTGCTGAGAAAAAAGTGTATTCATTCTTTGTTGGATGGTATATTCTATATAAGTCTGTTAAGTCTAAATTGTTGATTGTGTTATTGAGATCTATAGTTTCTTTATTCAATTTTTGTTTGGAGGATCTATCCAGTTGTGAGAGAGGTGTGTTAAAATCGCCTAGTATTATTGTGTTGTGGTCTATTTGATTTCTGGAATTAAGAAGGATTTGTTTGATGTACATGGATGAGCCAATGTTCGGGGCATAGATATTTATGCTGATTTATGTCTTTATTTATTTATGTCTTGCTGATTCATGCTGTTTTTGTTACTATTGCTCTGTAGTATAGATTAATGTCTGGTATTGTGATACCTCCTGTTTCACTTTTTCTATTCGGGATTGTTTTGTCTATTTGAGTTCTCTTGTTCTTCCAGATGAAGTTCATGATTGCTTTCTCATTTCTATGAGGAATGTCATTGGGATTTTAATTGGAATTGCATTGAATCAGTATAGTGCCTTTGGTAGAATGGTCATTTTGACAATGTTAATTCTTCCTATCCAAGAACATGGGAAATCTTTCCATCTTCAAAGGTTTTCTTCAATTTCTTTCTTTAATGATCTGTAGTTTTCATTGTAGAAGTCTTTCACCTCTTTTGTGAGATTAATTCCCAAGTATTTTTTTTTTGAGGCTACTGTGAATGGAGTGGTTTTCCTAATTTCTCTTTCAGAGGATTCATCACTTATGAAGAGAAATGCATTAGATTTATGCATATTGATTTTATATCCTGCTACTTTGCTGAATTCATTTATTAGTTCTAGAAGTTTCCTAGTGGAGTTTTTGGATCTTCTAAATATAGGATCATGTCATCAGCAAATAGTGATAGCTTTAGTTCTTCTTTTCCTATTTGTATCCCTTTAATTTCTTTGGTCTGTCTAATTGCTCTGGCAAGTGTTTCAAGGGCAATGTTGAATAGAAGTGGTGAAAGAGGGCATCCCTGTATTGTTCCAGTTTTTATAGGGAATGCTTTCAGTTTTTCTCCACTAAGAATGATGTTGGCTGTGGGCTTAGCATAGATAGCCTTTACGATGTTGAGGTATGTTCCTACTATTCCTATTTTTTCTAGTGTTTTAAGCATGGAGGGGTGCTATATTTTATCAAATGCTTTCTCAGCATCAATTGAAATAATCATGTGATTCTTAACTTTAAGTCTATTGATGTGGTGAATTACATTTATTGATTGCCAGATGTTGAACCAACCTTGCATCCTTGGGGTAAACCCCACTTGATCATGGTACATATCTTTTTAATATATTTTTGTATGCAATTTGCCAATATTTTGTTAAGTATTTTTGCATGTATGTTCATCAGGGATATTGGTCCAAAGTTTTCTTTCCTTGATGTGTCTTTGTCTGGTTTTGGTATCAGAGTGATACTAGCCTCATAGAATGAATTTGGAAGGGTTCCCTCCTTTTCTATTTCCTGAAATACTTTGAGGAGTATTAGTAACAGTTCTTCTTTAAAGGTCTTGTAGAATTCGGCTGAGAATCCATCTGGTCCTGGTCTTTTCTTGGTTGGTAGACTTTTGATGGCTTCTTCTATTTTGGTGCTTGAAATTGATCTGTTTAGATTGTGTACGTCTTCCTGATTCAGTTTGGGAGGATCATATGTCTCTAAAAATTTGTCAGTGTCTTCAATATTTTCTATTTTGTTGGAGTGTACCTTTTCAAAGTAGCTTCTAATTATCTTATGTATTTCAGTGGTGTCTGTTGTGATCTTTCCTTTTTCATCACAAATTCCAGTAATCAGCAAACTACAGTAGCAGCCACATCAATGTTTATAGCAACTCAGTTCACAATAGCTAGATTGTGGAACCAACCTAGATGCCCTTCAACAGATGAATGGATAAAGAAACTCTGGTGCATATACACAATGGAATACTATTCAGCCATAAAGAAGAATAATATTATGGCATTTGCACATAAATGGATGGAATTGGAGAATATCATGCTAAGTGAAATAAGCCAAGCCCAAAAAACCAAAGGCCGAATGTTTTCCCTGATAAGTGGAGAATGATATATAATGGTGGTGGGGGGAGGAGAATGAGAAAATAATGGGGGAACTTTAGAATATGTAGAAGAAAATGACAGGGAGGGGGGTATGAAAAATGGTAGAATGAGACAGACATCATTACCCTATGTACATGTATGATTACATGAATGGTATGAATCCATATTGTGTAGAACCATAGAAACGAAATGATGTACCCCATTTTTGTACAATGAATCAAAATGTAGTCTGTAAAAATTTTAAAGTTAAATAAAAATACAATAATTTTTTTAAAAAAATAAAAAAATTAAAAATTTTTTTTTAATTTAAAAAAGAGAAAAAAAAACCTGCAAATGATTTGCCCAAGGACACAGTTAAAGTGCTGATTACCCATTCAGGCCTCTTTTCATCATCCCACCCTATTCCCATCTCACAAAATCCTGCCAAATCTGTTTGGAATATTTGTGTATTTCCCCTCTTTAGTTAGTCCTGCTACTACATTCTAATCCAACCCTGACAACCTCCTGCTTAGGCTACTTCAATAATCTTCCAGCTGGCCTTCCTGCCATTTATTAACTCAATAAATATGAATTGTCACATTTTTAGCAGTCACCTGTGTTAATTCTCTCTTCCTTAACTCCTATATTATTTATCTTTGCAATTAATCAGTTTTTACTTTATTCTAAACTGTCATTCTCTGATTGTTTCAATATGTTTTAGAGTCAATTAGAACATAAGCAACTGGTTCATAAGAACTATATTAAGTTTCATTTTTATAACATTATTTAGTGCTTAGACCAGCTGTGACATGCACCTACATTTGAAGAGAGTTTTGTATTAAAAACAATAAGACTTGGTTTATTCTTTAACTTATTCTTCATTCTAACTTATTTATTTTGAGTAAGGTTTTAGTTATTGTAGGATTACAGTTGGAATTATACACTGAGTAGTTCATGAATTTCTTGGAAATTCATCTTTTATAAGTTTAAGAAGAAATGTAAAATTGATTTTAAAGTATACTGATGACTGCAGAATAACAAATATGATTTTCCCATTTAAAAAAAATCCATTTTAGGAGGACTTCGTTTTTATGCCAATAAAGACATAAATGGACTTATTGATGCTTTCAGTAGAATTTCATCTAGAAGTGGCAACATCTCTCAACAGGCTCTTCAGGTCGGTATACAAAGAAAATCCTTTGCTTTCTCACGAGCAAAGAATAAATTTGTTTTTCTAATTACTTTTTTATTTATCTTTTAATTTTTTACAGACTGCATTTTGATTCATTGTACACAAATGGGGTACATGATTTCGTTTCTATGGTTGTACACAATGTAGATTCATACCATTCATGTAATCATACATGTACATAGGGTAATGATGTCTGTCTCATTCCACATTTTTCATACCCTATTTTCCTGATTATTAACTCTTCTTTCTCTAATAAATAACTCTTTTGCCTAAAAATTTATCAGGTATGTGGAAGAAAAACATCTTTACTATGTTTGCTTTTCCACGACACTTACAGTCATTCTCTTCCATTCTTCCATTCTTCATAATTATATATGCTTTTATTTGAAAAACTCTTTAATTTTCAATTACTTTAATTGAACTCTTTTTTGTGTATGTTGCACTGGGGATGAAACCCAGGGCTTCATGCATGCTAGGCGAGTGCTCTACCATTGTGCCACATACCCACTCCTTTTTTTTTTTTTTTTTTAATCTCACTTAGTTTTTAATCAGATTATCTGTTTTATGTTATAGTTTTAATATAATTATAAAAGCATTTAAAACTAACAAAATATTCAAATTCTGTTCTTGAAAGAGATGTCTTTAATCCCCAATTAACCATAAATCTCTATTATCTGCTCAGTTCCAGAGTCTAAGCAACTCTTTTTTTTTATTGTAAACAAATGGGATACATGTTGTCCCACTCCTTTGTTGAAATATTAAAACCAAATTTAAAATTACTTTGAACTGAATAAACTTTGAAATTCTATCACCTATAATAACAAATGGGTTTTATGTCTCTCTTTTATTTATGTAACAGTTGGAAAGTAAAGCCTTGAATATTACAGGAAGGGAATGGATAAATGGTACAGTGCCTGTGGACAGTACAATTGGAAATGACACTTTCTTTGTTGTCACCTGGAGAAGACAAAAACCAGAAATTATTCTTCAGGATCCAAAAGGGAAAAAGTATAAGACCCCAGATTTCAAAGATGATAAGCTAAATATTCAGTCTGCCCGACTTCAAATACCAGATATTGCAGAGGTATGTCTATTTCCACCATGTTTTTAAAAATATTTTTAGATGTTGATAGACCTTTATTTTATTCATTTATTTATATATGGTGCTGAGAATCAAACCCAGTGCTTCATACATGCTAGGCAAATGCTCTACCACTGAACTACAACTCCAGCCCATGTTTTTGCCATGTTTTATTAAATCAATTTCTATGTAAAAAAAAAATAAAGATAACATCTTATATGCTGTAGATACCAAAATAGTGACAGATAATCTGTCATAAAAAATGTCAAATAGAATAGAGATTCATACTCATACTATTTGCAAGTTTATAAAATCAGATATTAAATCATTATTATTACTCTGCTTAAATTTCTAAATAATTTTACATCCCAAAGAAAGAAGAAGGAAATTATTACCAAAACTCTCAAAGAAATTTTCTTTTTCAGATAGGCACTTGGACCTACAGCCTTCTAAATAATCATCCCAACCCTCAATTGCTAACAGTGACAATGACCACTCGAGCAAGAAGTCCAACCACACTCCCAGTAATTGCAACTGCTCACATGAGTCAAAACACAGCACATTACCCTGGCCCGATGATTGTTTATGCACGAGTCAGTCAAGGGTTTCTGCCTGTTCTGGGAGTCAATGTAACAGCCATTATAGAAACTAAAGATGGACATCAAGTAACATTGGAGCTCTGGGACAAGGGTATAGGTAATAGAAATCTGCATTAACTTCCATTGAACTTGAAATTCTCCTACAGGATTCCATGACTGAGAAGTCAATGTTTCCTGTGTATGCTTATGAATTATATTTTAAAGTGCATTAAATTTAAATTGCAATTGTCAGTAATCTTGACAAAGCATAGACATAGCATATTTATCTTCTTTAAATTTCATGAACAGTTTTATTTTACTCCTGGAATTTAGGAGTGCAACTGTTCTCCATTTTCATTAGTGTCAATGTTTCACATATGCTTTCTCCAGCATATTTTCCTTATTATGATTAGCTTATTTTATGAACTAGCTAATATTAATTGAATGCCTACCACAAATTATACTTTTTTCCAAAATCACCAGGTTAGAAAGTGGCCAAGCCAAGCTTTGAACCAAAACATTCTGATTCCAGGGTTCATGTACTTAAAACACTGTGCTAAACTACCTCCCAAATTGCTGATATCAATAGTGCTCATAAATGGTTATAATTGTCCTTTTTACTTTACTGAATAGCTAATTATTGTATTTCAATATCAAGGTGCTGATACTGTGAAAAATGATGGCATCTACTCAAGGTATTTTACAGATTACCATGGAAATGGTAGATACAGTTTAAAAGTGCATGTTCAGGCAAGAAAAAGCACAGCTAGACTAAGTTTAAGACGACAACCCAACAAGGCTCTGTATATACCTGGCTATGTTGAAAATGGTAAGTACCATTAAATTAGAAATGTGTCACTTATTACCTAAATTTCAAATGGCAAACATTGAAAATATAATGTACTATGGAAAAACCTATGTACTTAACTCTGTAATCATCTGTATATTTCAAAATGCTGAGCAAGCAAAGATGAATAAAACAAGAGCTATAAATATGAATAAAATAATCCTTGTCCTCAAAGAATTTGAGACAAGTAATAGAGAAAAATAGGATAAAAGATAGTTTTAACATAGCATGCCTCCTTATTCATTTCAAATAATATTAAAATTTTTTTCCTCTAAAATCTGTCACTTTTTTAATATCTGCTATCAATCAACATTAATCTTCTTCAGTTGCAAGATCAGTTTACAAGATAAAGAGTAGACATGGTAAAATGAAAACTTTTTAAATTAATTTTTTTGCTGGGGGGGTGTCGGTAGGTAAAATTACACTGAACCCACTTAGACCTGAAGTCAAAGATGATGTGGCAGAAGCCAAAGTGGAAGAGTTCAGCAGACTTACCTCTGGAGGGTCATTTACTGTATTAGGAGTACCTCCCAAAGGTAACCAAACTCATGTGTTCCCACCTGGTAAAATTGAAGACCTTGAGGCTGAGTTTAAAGGAGATCATATTCAACTTTTATGGACTGCTCCGGGCAACATCCTTGATAAAGGAAAAGGTAAGTAAGTTCAATACTAATTTTAAAATATACTAAAGAAATACCATTGGTTTTAATTTGCTGAGAATTTCCATTTACAAATAATAATTATGGAGTGTCTACTATAGGCCAGTATTTATTTATTTTCAGATGTGAGAACTAAAGCTCCAAGAAATAATGAACTAGCCCAAGTCACTTCTATATTTAGTAACAGAATTCTAAACCAGTCTTGTCAGATACCTATTGTGCCAAAAACCCTTTCACAATTTGAACCATCTTTAAATTACTTTGAGAAAACTGAGCTAACAGTTTTCTACTGCATTCTTTTCCCCCTAACAAGGGAAATTTTCTTAAGTATTTCCATACTTGCACAATTTTATTCATTTATTGAGTTTTCAAACACTATTAAATTCCTAGAAACAATCTCAACTATCAATAATCAACTGAGTATAGAAGACACACAAGTAGACAGATAATTTCATATAGTGAAATAAGAGAGAGGCTGTTATGAACACAGAATGATATGGCATCTCTTTGGTGGGCTACAAATGTCCAGTTGATATTAGGATCACAGGGTATATATTTTAAAAGGCTTATTATCAGGGGCAACTATCCCAGATCTGAGTCTTGAATAATGAGACTAGCAGGCTAAGTCAGGTGAAGATGTCCCATTGAGAGATGTTCATGTGCAAAGAAACTCACTAGTTCAGGAGATTTGGCCATGGAAGTTATATAAAGTTCAAGGCGAAAGAATCTCATTTACTCCAAGTTCCTAATAATAAATTGCTCTAATTTCAAAAAATTTATATTACTTCTATCTTTGCTTTAAATTTAGCTGAATTCAATCAGTATTTATTAAATATCTACCATATTCCAGTATTAAGAAACTAGTAGATTTTTATATTATAAAGTGAATCTTGCTACTTCCCCTATAAGGGGAAAATGAAAGCAGTATTTAATGTTGATATACATTCTATCTCAAGGTCTGTCAGTGCTGAAACACCATATAGTCAGTACTCTTTCTCTTGAGTTACAATAAAACCCTTACTATAGTAAGGGTCTCGAAATAAAGATGCTTTTTAATCTTATACTAACTTATACAGCATTTTCAAAGATGTATTACTTTTTTATCATTATTATACCAGGGAGGAAAATCTTTCACAAAAGGCAGAGAAAATATAAGACAGTCAAAAACAAATCTTTTGTACTTCAATATTGAAAACTCTTACTGTGACAACTTCTAAAATACATTATTTTCTCATGATGTGATTGTTAAACATAGCAAAAGCAAATTAAATTAAAAATACCAATACTTCCACTGGAAAATCACAAGTGAAATTACATAATCAAATATTTAGTTCTAAATTCAATTCAGGAAAGACCAAACCTTCACTAAGATTTTGTTCTTAATAAATGTCCCTCACGCTTATTATAGGAACTATAGTTAGGAGTAATGCATTACTTATGAACACTGAGATAGAAGTGGGATCTAATCACCCTCTTTTCTTATGACAAATAGGAAGAGGTAAAAGTAGCTGTCACATGTTACCTTCAGACATTACAAAAGTAAGGTAGTAGCAGTATCTTAAAGAATAAATTAACATCTATATAATCTGAAATGAAGCACTTAAATCCAATGGGACACAATTACATACCTGTCAAATATGTAAATTAGGCCAGGTGATCTCAAAATTACTAAAACAAGTAGATATAATTCTAGTATTTTATGATACATCATTTCAAGTATCAAAAACTGTAGTGTTGGACAATAATTAAGGTGATCAAATGCATGCCCATTACAATACCAGGTACCCTAGATAATACAAAAGAAGTATAAAAAATAGTCTTTGAGCCAGGCACAATGGTGATACTTGTAGTACCAGTTACTTGGGAGGCTCAAGCAGCAGGATCACTTGAGTCTAAAAGTTTTAATATCAGCCTGGGCAACACTCTAATTCAAAAAAGAAAAAAAAAAACTTTGCCCTTAGAATAATAGGATCTCATCTGAATGAAAAATTGAACCTCCACATAACAACCTGGAAAACTCCATTCCATGTAATACAAGTTTATGGAAGACAATAGTTATGGAAGACAAGTGCATAAAATACTTGACCAAGACTTCATGAGAACTTGGTCCCCGGTTGGACCTAAAAAAATGAATATAAATTGCATCTAGGGAGAGGGAAGCACATTGCAGGAAGAGAAGGAAACAAACTACATGATCAAGGTCAAGAAATAAAAACTTCACAATGGAACATCAGAATTAAAGTAAGAGACTCGTACATAGATCCACCTTAATGAAACATGGGGTTTGTGTGAAGAACGGTAGAATGGATTGATTAGACCTATCTATTGAGAAATTGTTGAATAGAAGGCTTGACTGGGAAAAAAACTGAATCAAAGTTATTCTTTGTACACTTGAAATATCTTCAACATTTCCTGAAGACATAGTCTTCATATCAAAAAATGACATTTGATGTTTTATTCTCATATTTCAGAATGTTAGAAGATATTTTATGTCAATTACTGGTACATATCTAAAAGCAGTGTAGCATGAAACATTTATGTAGGCCTCCTGCTTTCCTTTCTTTAATAGTTATAATAGCTAATATTTCAAACATTCATTAATGTTTAGTAAATTGTGCTAAACACTTTCCATGTATTATCATTTACAATTCTCACCACTTGAATAACAGGCACTCAATAAATCCTTATTGAGCAAATCAAATTATTAAGTCACTATTATACAGATGAGACAAGAAAAGTTAATTTTTTTTCTTCTTGTTATTATACAGTTCAAGAATAGTAGAATTCTGTTCCTAATAAGGGTCTGCCTAGCTTTTGAGCACATATTTAGTTAGTACAAATTGCAATCTCTGCCTCATTTTGCTCTTTATCCTTATCTTTTTTTCCTTCTCTATTTATCTTCTTTCTCACTCCCAATATTCCCTCTTTCAACTAAATAAGAAATAACACAAATGCAAGGTACTGAAGGTCTTTACCATATTTGAACATTATTGTGTTTCTTGTTCTAAATTAAAAAGTGAACTCAATTCTATGTATTTCTCTTTCTGAAAAGAAATCTAGATGCTGGCTTTGCAAGTACTGCATGATATTTAATTAAAATTTCCTATGATTAGATAACTATACATAAGAAACTGTTCATATATTTGTCCTAAAAATAAAGAAGATGGAATAACCAGACAAAAACGATATTTGAGATTTCCACAACTAAAACCTACTGTGAATTTCTGATGGCCACTAAACATAAGGCAGTGTGACAGCAGTAAAGCACCCTGGTTATTTTAAAAGACATGAAGTATGTGTTTTGTTTTTCAGCTAACGGCTACAATATAAGGATAAGTGAATGTTTCCTGGATCTCCAAAAAGATTTTGGCAATGCTTCTTCAGTAAATACTTCTGCTCTAATACCTAAGGAGGCTGGCTCAAAAGAAATTTTTGAATTTAAACCAGAACCTTTTAAAATAGAAAATGGCACCAAGTTCTATATTGCAATTCAAGCAATCAATGAAGCCAATCTTACCTCAGAGATTTCTAACATTGCACAAGCAATCAAGTTTATTCCTCCACAGGAAACTAGCATCCCAGCTTTGGGTACCAATATCTCTGCACTCAGTATGGTTATTTTTGGATTAGCTGCTATTTTATCTGTACTTTAAACTAAAAATTGTATTAAAACTAAAATTCAATGTTACATTTACATGGTAAACATCTACTTAGAAATCATTTACTATACTATAAAACTTTGTAGTATATAAATAAATGTATAAAAATTATAAATTTCTTAATTATTTGAGTTAATACCAATTAAGTTACTAAATGTATAAAAATAAATAATTTCTATCTTTGAACAATACATTCAATGATTTTTAATATGAAAAGAAAAAATGTATTTCTAATAATGGGCTTCGTAAGAAACATTTTCAGAGTATTCTATAGATTCATATGGTATATTAACAAAATCAAAATTTATACAAGCTATTTGAAAAATATTTACAAACTATAGTATATAATTTTATAGAATTATGTATATTCAGTGTTCAATTATGAACGAATACTTCATATTTACATACACTGTAATCTAAAAGGAATATCAAGACATTTTTTTCAATGAAAAATAGTCCAAACTGTTAAGGAGGTAAAATTTACTTTCTTTTCATTGATTAAAAGTAGTGTATCAAAGTTTCAGTCCTAAACATGAAATAACTGGCAAGAGTATTTTTTCATGTAAATTGTGGAATATCACAATGTTCTATTTCTATTCCTAAAAGTATTACCAAGATGGTTCACTAGGACAGGGTTTTTTTATGCTTAGCATCTAGAAGAGTATTTGATAGGTATCAGATATTCAATAATACTTGTTAAATAAGTTAATAAATATTTTCATACTCTCAAAAGAAATGCAAATTTAACCCTATTGCATCAAAAATGCCCATATGCTATTATATGCACATAGTATTGTGAGGACTTCATGTATAAGAGCTAACCACTTAACACTATCTAAGCCAATATACAAAGTTCATAAAATTAATTATATATCAACTAAAAAGAATTTTTAAGCTGTCTAATAAAATATAAATTAAGCTACTAATATTGCAATGGTGGGATTTTTCTGAAATAGAGAGTTTTATATCAAAGGAAAATCCTTTGTTTATGGGCAAAATTTCAAAAAGATTTCAAATACAAAGAAGAATTTATATAAAATCATAAAATATTAGCAAACAAACCTATAAGAAATTATAAAAAATAATAATATAGCACAAACAAATTGAATTTATCACAGGAATCCAAAGGCAACTTAATATTAGATAATCACTGTATTTACCAAATTAACAGATTTAAAAGAAAAATTAGATGATCATCTAAATACACATAGAAAAGTATATTATAATTCAATCATTATTCTTCATTCAAAATGAAACATTTGAAATGAGAGGGGGGTATGAAATATGGTGGAATGAGACAGACATCATTACCCTATGTACATGTATGATTTCAAAAATGGTATGAATCTACATCGTGTAAAACCATAGAAACAAAATGATGTACCCCATTTGTGTACAATAAATCAAAATGCAGTCTGTAAAAAATTTAAAACTAAATAATTTTTTAAAAAATGAAACATTTGAAAACTATTAGGCTAATATTTTAACTTTAAAGTTCAAACTCTGATAATTTGAAAATAAAGAAAAGGGGCAATGACCTAACATTACATCTCAAAGTCCTAGAAAAAGAAGAACAAATCAACACCAAAAACAGTAGAAGACAGGAAATAATTAAAATCAGAGCTGGAATAAATGAAATTGAAACAAAAGAACAATTCAAAAAATTGACAAAATGTGGGTTGGGGATATAGCTCAATTGGTAGACTACTTGCCTTGCATGCACAAGGCCCTGAGTTCAAACTCCAGCACCACCCAAAAAAATTTTTAAATGACAAAACAAAAAGTTGGTGCCTTGAAATAATAAATAAAGTTGATAAACCTCTAGCCATGTTAACAAAGAGATGCTAAAATAGATGATGAAAAAGGAAATATCAAAATGGACACAACTGAAATATAGAAGATAATTAGAAATTATTTTGAAAATGTGTACTCCAACAAAATAGAAAATCTTGAAGATATCAACAAATTTCTAGAGACATATGAACTACCCAAACTGAATCAGGAGGACAAACACAATTTAAATGGATCAATTTCAAGTAATGAAATAGAATACTCATCAAAAAGCCTACCAAACAAGAAAAGCCCAGGACCAGATGGATTCTCAGTTGAGTTCTTAAAGGTTGAGATATTAAAGAAGAATTAGCACCAATACTCCTCAAAGTATTCCATGATATAGAAAAGGAGGGAATCCTTCCAAACTCATTCTGTGAGGCTAATACCACCCTGACACCAAACCAGACAAAACACATCAAGGAAAGAAAACTTCAGGTCAATATCCCTGATGAACATAGATGCAAAAATTCTCCATAAAATTCTGGAAAACTACATACAAAAACATATTAAAAAGATAATGAACCATGATCAAGTGAGGTTCATCCCAAAAATGTAAGGTCGATTCAACATATGGAAATGAATAAATGTAATTCATCACATCAATAGACTTAAAGACAAGAATCATATGATCATCTCACCAGATGCAGAAAAAGCATGTGACAAAATTCAGCACTCCTTCATGCACAAAACACTAGAAATAACAGGGATAGTAGGAACATACCTCAACATTGTAAAAGTTACATATGCTAAACCCAAGGCCACATCATTCTAAACAGAGAAAAATTGAAAGCATTACCTCTAAAAACTGAAACAAAACAAGGATGCCCTCTCTCACCACTTCTTTTCAACATTGTCCTTGAAACTCTAGTCATAGCAATTAGACAGAAGAAATTAAAAGGAAACGAATAGGAAAAAAGAACTCAAGCTTTCGCTATTTGCCAATGACATGATTCTTTATTTAGAAGATCCAAAAACTCCACCAGAAAACTTATAGAACTAATAAATGAATTCAGCAAAGTAACAGGATATAAAATCAACACCCATAAATCAAATGCACTCCTATATATCAGTGATGAATCTACTGAAAGAGAAATTAGGAAAACTACCCCCATTCTCAATAGCCTCAAAAAAAAAAAAAATACTTGGGAATCAATATAACAAAAGAGGTAAAAGAGGTACAATGAAAACACTAAAGAAATAAATTAAAGAACACAAAAGAAAGAAATTAAAGAAAACCTTAGAATATGGAAAGATCTCCCATGCTCTTGGATAGGTAGAATTAATATTGTCAAAATGGCCATACTACCAAAAGCACTATACAGATTCAATGCAATTTCAATTAAAATCCCAATGATGTGCTTCACAAAATGTATAAAGCAATCATGAAATTCATTTGGAAAAATAAGAGACCCCAAATAGCCAAAGCAATCTTTAGCAAGAAGACTGAAGCAGGAGGTATCAACACCAGACCTTAAACTATACTACAGAGCAATAGTAAGAAAAATGGCATGGTATTGGCACCAAAACATACATGTAGACCAATGTTACAGAATAGAAGACACAGACACAAACCCACATAAATATAGTTACCTCATATTAGACAAAGCTGCCAGAAACACCCACTGGAGAAAAGATAGCCACTTCAATAAATGGCGCTGGCAAGTTGGAAATCCACATGTAACAGCATAGAACTCAACTCAAGTGGATCAAAGACTTAGGCACTAAAGACATTCCAACTAATAGAAGAAAAAGTAGGCCCAAATCTTCACCATGTCAGTCTAGGACCTGATTTCCTTAACAAGTCTTCTAAAGCACAAGAAGTAAAATTGGGAATCAAAGTAATCTCAGTGGCTCAGGAGGCTGCGGCAGGAGAATCTCAAATTTATAGCCAGGCTTAGCAACTTACCAAGGCCCTAAACAACTCATTGAGATCCTGTCTCTAAAAACCAAAAAGGGACTGGGAATGTAGTTCAGTGGTTAAACACCCCTGAGTTCAATCTCTGGTACCAAAAAAAAAAAAATAGAATAAATGGGATAGATTCAAACTAAAAAGCTTCTTCTCAGCAAAAGAAACAATTGATAACATGAAGAAAGAGCCTATAGAATGCAAGAAAATCTTTATCACCCACACCTCAGATAGAACACTAATCTCCAGGATACATACAGAACTCAAAAAACTTAACACCAAAAAAATCAAATAACCCAATAAATAAATGGACTAAGGAACTGAACAGACACTTCACAGAAGAAGAAATACAATTAATCAACAAATACGTGAAAAAATATTCATCATCTCATAGCAATTAGAGAAATGCAAATCAAAACTAAGTTTCATCTTACTCCAGTCAGAATGGCAATTATCAAGAACACAAGCAACAATAAATGTTGGTGAGAATGTGGGGGGAAAGGTACACTCATATTGCTAGTGGGACTGCAAATTGGTGAAACCATTATGGAAAGTGGTATGGAGATTACTCAGAAAACTTGGAATGGAACTACCATTTGACCCAGCTATCCCACTCCTTGGTTTATACCCAAAGGACTTAAAATCAGCAAACTACAGTGATGTAGCCACATCAGGTGTTATAGCACCTTAACTCACAATAGCTAAACTATGGAAACAACCCAGCTTCCCTTCAACATATGAATGGATAAAGAAAATGTGGTACATATATACAATGGAATATTACTCAGCCTTAAAAAAAAGAATGAAATTATGGCATTTGCAGGTAAATGGATAGAGCTAGAGAATATCATGGTAAGTGAAATAAGCCAGTTCCAAAAAACTAAAGACTGAGTGTTTTCTCCAATTTGCGAATGCTAACTCTTACTAAGGGTATGAGGGCTAGGGAAGAATAGAGTAACTTTAGGTTAGATAGAGGAGAGCGAAGGGAGGGGAGGGGATTTGGGAGTAGAAGGATAGTAGGATGAATCAGACATTATTACCCTATATACATATATGACTAAATGACTGATGGGATTTTACATCATGTACAACCAGAAAAATGAGAAATTATACTCCATCTATGTATGATGTATCATGGTACATGCTACTATCATGTATAACTAACTAAAAGAAATTTTTAAAAGATGGGACATTAAATCTTCAGGTAGAGATAAGAAATTAGACATCAGAGAGTAATAATTCCAAATTCCAGGAAAACAAATTATTTAAGAGCCTGTAAATCATAAAAAATTACTATTACTTATAGATTATGAAAGCCTTATATAGTCAGAAAATAGTAAATTTATTTTCTTATACTTGACCATTATACTGAATGAGAGAGCTTCAGCAGTTATTGAAAAAGTTCCCACACAATAAGAAAAAAAGGAATAGAAGATATAATAATTGACAAAATTATTAATTATTTGCAGATGACATAAAAATATAATAGAATTAACAATTTAAATTAAATTTAAATTAAACTGGAAAAGTTGCTTGGCACAAAATAAATTTGTAAAAAATAGCACTAGTCTGACATGTAAAGAGCTTAGAAATTATCACTTTGATCTTTAAAATAAGACAAAAAGCTGTACTAAAAATCAGCAATTCATCTTAGATATATCAAAGAACTGAAATCTGCTACCAGAAAATTGGAGAGACAGGCAAATACAGAGAATCACAGATTACCAGGAACATAAGCCTGCCAGTGAAACCAATATCTGTAGAAATACTTTAACTGTAAATGATGAATTGCAAGCAACTTAGTGTGGATGAGTTAAAATTTATTTCTAGGAGACTTACCAGACCCTCAGAGTGAGGACTAGGAACCTTAGGTTAGTTGGTTAGTTAGTGCCTAACCAACTTGGGGGAAGGAAAATACTCAACTCCAGTCTCCCATAGTCTTCCATATAGAAAAGGAAAATACCCAATTGAAGAGTCCTCTAGTATTCCTTCTCATCAAAGGGGAACAAAAGGTTGAAAGCACTTGTGAAGGTCACAGCCCAGGGAGATAAGCACACTAAACAGACTGAGACCTAGGCTTATGACAACATGATAGTCCTCCACACATACCTTACCACTACATTAATAGGTTGCTATATATGAATAGGAGACTATGGATGAAATAATTAGAGGCCTAAGACCCAATCTGAGACAGAGCCTCTAAGGAAACTCGAAGATAACCAGAGAGTTGACAAGTACCCTAGAGAAAGCTTGACACCTAAAGCTATAGCAAACAATAAATACAGTCTAACTTCTAGCCAGGTAACATAAAACCTCACACCAATAACCTGTTTACCACAGTTTCTTTTCCCTAAAACATCATGTCTGGCTTTCAATAAAAAATTACAAGGTATACTAAAGAAAAAAAATTCTGAAGAGAAAGGGGGAGAAAAAGGCCATTAGGATCAGACTCAGATATCATAAAAATTTTGGAATTATCAAACTAAGAATTTAAAGTAACTGATTAATATGGCAAAACCTCTAACAGAAAAGAGAGCAACATGCAAGAACAGAGACATGAGGAATCACAAGTAAGCAGAGACACAGAAATCCTAGGAAATAATAAAAAAAATGCCAGAAATATCAAATATTGTAACAACAATGAAAAATGCCTTTGAAGGGCTCATCAGTAGACTGAACACAACTGAAAAATAATGAGTAGCTTAAAGGTATATTAATAGAAACTTCCAAAATGGAAAAAAATGAGGAAAAAGAAAATAAAATGAAAAGATGGCATAGAATTTTCAAGAACCATGGAATGATTACAAAATGTGTGACATACATGAAATGGGAATAAGAAGGAGAAAGGAGGAGCATAAATATTTAATGTAATAATAGCTAAAAACTTTCCAAAATGAATGAAAGACATCAAACTACAATTTCAAGAAATTCAACACCAAACACAATAAATAATTATAAATCCACACACAGGCATATCACATTAAAACTTGAGAAGATAAAGACAATATCTTGAAAAAATATAAATTATGAAAATATTACCTACAGAGAGATAAGGACAAGAACTACATCAGTCCCTCCTCCAGAACCATGCAAGCAAAAAGAGAATGAAGTGGACTTTTTTCCTATATTTTTTAATTGGTGCATTACAGTTGTACATAATGATGGACTTTGTTGTTAAATATTTGTACATGCACACAATATTGAAGTGAACTTTTAAAATGCTGAAAGATGTCCCTGTCTGGTGGCATATGCCTGTAATTGTAGTGACTCAGAAGACTGAAGAAGGATGATTTCAAGTAAGAGGCCAGCTTCAGCAACTTAATGATACTCTCAGTGACTTGGTGAGACCTTGTCTCAAAATAAAAAATATAAGTACTGGGGATGTAGTTTAGTGGTAAAGCTCCCCTGGTTCAATCTCCAGTACCAATAAATTTTTTTAAAGGTTGAAAAAAACCACCGTCAGATTCTGATACCCAGAAAAAATGTTCTTCAAAAGTGAAAGAGAAATAAAAATTTTCTTAGAAAAACAATCAAGGAAATTTTTCTCTGGTAGACCTGCCTTGCAAGAAATGTGGTAGCCATTCTTCAAAATAGACCCCCAAGACTCTTCCTTCCTGGTATGTATACCACTGTGACCCTCTCTTCAGTTCACAGGTCTTCAGATCGGATGGAACTTTACTTGAGGAATTACAACTCGTCTGCCCCTAGACCTAATTTATATAAGAATCTGGACTTTGATCTAATGCTATCATGGAATGAAACTTTGGGAAGCCTGGTTGGAAGAATAAGTAGATTGAATATGTGGGAAGGACAGTAATTATTGGCAGCCAGAGGATTGACTGAGGTAACCAGCCTCCAAGATAGGCCTCCCAATCGTACTCACTTATGCAATCTCCTACCACAGTTAGGAGAGATTATTTTTAAATCTAGGTTATTTCAGGAATGTTGGAGTGTGACTTCCAAGGCTAGGTTATAAATGACACTTCAGGGACTGGGGTTGTGGCTCAGTGGTAGAGCACTTGCCTAGCACATGTGAGGCACTGGGTTCGATTCTCAGCACCACATATAAATAAATAAAATAAAGGTATTGTGTTCATCTACAACTAAAAATATATATTTAAAAAATCACATTTCAGCCTCCACCTTAGTAAATGTCAGTTGCCATCTCATGAGGATACTGAAGTTTCTCTCTCTAAAGATTCATGTGGTAACAAATGGGGATGATACTACAATAGCCAGTGTCATTTTGCCAGCCACGTGAGTGAGCATCTTAGAGAAGGATCTTCCAGCTCCAGTCAGGCCACCAAATGACTGTAGATCCAAGCAACATCTTTACTGCAATCCTATGAGAGAATAAGCCAAAATAAGAATAAGCCAACTAAGATGCTTCTCAATTCCTGACTCACAAAAGTTGAGAGATAATAAATGTTGTTTTAAGCCACTAAGTCATGGGATAATTAGTTATCTATTGCTGGGCATAACTAAATTATCTAATAATCTAAATTATCTGAAATAAAGGTTCATAAACATTGGTCTAATTTTGAAAAAGATTAATAATCTTAGCTATAACAGAATACCTGAGGCTGAGCAATTTATAAAAGATAGAGGTTTTTATTGGCTCACAGTTTTGGAGACCGGGAAGTTCAAAATTGGGTAGCCACATCTAGTGAGGGCTCAGGCTGCCTCAACTTTTGATGGAAAACAGAAGGGCAAGAGGTTATATGTGGAAAAAATAAAACATGAGGAACAGCCTCCTTTATGACTACCCACTCTCACAGTAACTAATCCAGACCCATGAGAGTAAGAACACACTCTGGTGAGAAAGGAATCGATCCCTGTTAAAGATCTAATCACCTCATAAATGTCCCACCTACCAACGCCTCCACAGTGGCAAATTTAACTTAAGTTTCAAAGAAGACAAACCATATTTAAACCACAGCAAAAACCCAATGGGAAATAACTATAGAAATGAAAGAAGTACACTATTAATTAGAGGAAACATCAATTACAACAATACCTTAACGTTCATCGGGTTGATAAAAATTAAAATACAAATACCAAGTGGAGGTTAAAAGATGAAGAAATAATAATCTTTATCCTCTATTGTCAGAAGTATAAATGAAACAACATTATGGGGAAAAATAGCAGTATTAATGAATTCAATAAACACATTATTTTGGCCTCCCAACAATCACATGCTCCAGAGAAACCAGCACACAAATCAAAAGCCAACTTTACATGAGGATATTTATGACAGTGTTATTTTGTAGTTACAGAAAGTTGAAAGCAACTGTACATATCCATCACTAGAATACAAAAGTAAATATAATGGACGCTTAATTTGAAATATTATACTCCAGTTAGAAACAATACAGTACATGCATATACAGTAACAAAATAGATATTAAAAATATACTGCTTCATTTAAAAAGCAGGAAATCGGCCACGAGGTGAGTCTCTCCCACCAGATGAAGCTCAGCCCGGGCGACAAACCCGGACAGGGGGCAGTTTCTTGGGGCAGGGCAGGGGCAGCGAGAGTCTTCCCAAGCAGCCCTGCTCTCTCTGGCGGCAGGCAGAATTCACAGTCAGCTTCTATGAACAGGCCTGCCCAGTGAGAAATTTTCCACACAGAGCCAACCCCAAGCCCCGGACCCAGCGGCAGACGGCTGCTGACACGAAGGCAGGACAGGGAGAGGCTTTCCCCCAGCAGCCTGGCTCCCTCAGGTGGGGACAGGCCCTGTCTATAGCCAGCTTCTAGGAGCAGGACCACCCAGTGAGAGAATTTCCATGCAGAACCAGCCCCCAGCCCTGGACCCAGTAGCGGGCTAGGGGCAGCTTTCTTCGGAAGCACTGCATTATCAAGTTCCTCTAAGACATCAGGCTACTCAAGGCTGGGAGGTGATATACTGGAAATCTACAGGGACACTATAAACCAATAGAGGAAATCTGCAATATCTCAGAGTCCCACTGATATCTGACCAATATGAGAAAACAAGGGAAGAAAATGTCCCAAACAAACCTAGATACTATATCAATAAAACCCAATGACAGCACAGCAGAAGTGTCAGAAAGGGAGTTCAGAATGTATATAATTAAAACAATCAGGGAAGCAAAGGAGGAGATGAAAGAGCAAATGCAGGCATTGAAGGAGGAGATGAAAGAGCAAATGCAGGCAATAAATGATCACACCAACCAACAGTTAAAAGAGCAAATATGGGAAGCAAGAGATCATTTCAATAAAGAGTTAGAGATACTGAAAAAAAAAAAAAAACAGAAATCCTTGGAATAAAGGAAATAATAAACCAAGTTAAAAACTCCATAGAAAGCATAACCGATAGGATAGAACACCTGGAAGACAGAACCTCAGACATTGAAGAAAAAATATTTAATCTTGAAAACAAAGTTGACCAAACAGAGATGACGTTAAGAAATCATGGACAGAATCTACAAGAATTATGGGATATCATGAAAAGGCCAAATTTAAGAATTATTGGGATTGAGGAAGGCTTAGAGAAACAAACCAAAGGAAGGAACAATCTATTCAATGAAATAACATCAGAAAATGTACCAAATCTGAAGAATGAAATGGAGAACCACATACAAGAAGCTTATAGGACTCCAAATATACAAAATTACAACAGACCCACACCAAGGCACATTATTATGAAAATACCTAACATACAAAATAAAGACAGAATTTTAAAGGCAGCAAGAGAAAAGAATCAAATTACATTCAGGGGGAAACCAATAAGAATATCAGCAGATTTTTCAATCCAGATCCTAAAAGCTAGAAGGGCCTGGAACAACATTTACCAAGCCCTGAAAGAAAACGGATGCCAACCAAGAATCTTATAGCCAGCAAAACTTACTTTCAGATTTGATGACAAAATAAAATCTTTCCATGATAAACAAAAGCTAAAAGAATTTACAAAAAGAAAGCCGGCATTACAGAACATTCTCAGCAAAATATTCCATGAGGAAGAGATGAAAAACAATGATGCAAATCATCAACAGGAGGAAGTAGCCTAAAGAAATAGCCAAAAAGGAGAAACCAAATCATGTCAAAAAACAAAGATGAGTCAAATGAATGGGAATATAAATCACATCACAATAATAACCCTGAATGTTAATGGCCTGAGATCATAAATCAAAAGACATAGACTGGCAGATTGGATTAAAAAAGAAAAATCCAACAATATGCTGCCTGCAAGAGACTCATCTCATAGAAAGAGATACCCACAGACTAAAGGTGAAAGGATGGGAAAAAGCATAACATGCACATGGACACAGCAAAAAAGCTGGAGAATCCATCCTCATATCAGATAATGTGAACTTCAAGCCAAAACTAGTCAGAAGGGACAAAGAAGGACATTACATACTGCTTAAGGGAAGCATAAATCATCAAGCCATAACAATCATAAATATCTATGACCCGAACATTGACTCATCCATGTACATCAAACAAATCCTTCTCAATTCCAGAAATCAAATAGACCACAACACAATAATACTAGGCAATTTTAACATACCTCTCTCACCACTGGATAGATCTTCCAAACAAAAATTGAATAAAGAAACCATAGATCTCAATAACACAATCAACAATTTAGACTTAACAGACATATATAGAATATACCATCCAACAAAGAACGAATACATTTTCTTCTCAGCAGCACATGGATCCTTCTCTAAAATAGACCATATCTTATGCCACAAAGCTAATGTTAGCAAATACAAGAAGATAGAGATACTACCTTGTACTCTATCAGATCATAATGGATTGAAATTAGAAATAAATGACAGAATAAAAAACAGAAACTTCTCCAATACCTGGAGATTAAATAATATGCTATTATGTGATGAATGGATAACAGAAGACATCAGGAGGGAAATAAAAAAATTCTTAGAAGTAAACGAGAACAAAGACACATCATATCAAAATCTCTGGGACACTATGAAAGCAGTACTTAGAGGAAGATTTATTTCATGGAGTGCATTCAACAAAAGAAGTAGAAATCAACAAATAAACGACCTAACACTCCAGCTCAAAGCCCTAGAAAAAGAAGAACAGACCAACACCAAAAGTAGTATAAGACAGGAAATAGTTAAAATCAGAGCCGAAATCAACGAAATTGAAACAATTGAAAAAATTAACAAAATAAAGAGTTTGCTCTTTGAAAAAATAAACAAAATTAATAAATCCTTAGCCACACTAACAAAGAGAAGGAGAGAGAAAACCTAAATTACTAAAATTCGTAATGAACAAGGAAATATCATTACAGACACAAGTGAAACACAAAACATAATTAGAAGCTATTCTGAAAATCTGCACTCCAACAAAACAGAAAATCTCAAAGACATCAACAAGTTTCTAGAGACATATAAATTACCTAAACTGAACGAGGAGGATATACACAACTTAAATAAATCAAATTCAAGCAATGAAATAGAAGAGGTCATCAAAAGCCTACCAACAAAGAAAAGTCCAGGACCAGATGGGTTCTCAGCCAAGTTCTACAAAACCTTTAAAGAAGAGCTCATTCCAATACTCCTCAAAGTATTCCATGAAATAGAAGAGGAGGGAACTCGCCCAAACTCATTCTATGAAGCCAATATCACCCTGATACCTAAACCAGACAGAGACACATCGAGGAAAGAAAATTTCAGACCAATATCCTTAATGAACATTGACACAAAAATTCTGAACAAAATTTTAGCAAATCACATACAAAAATGTATTACAAAGACAGTGCACCATAATCAAGTGGGTTTTATCCCAGGGATGCAAGGTTGGTTCAACATCCGGAAATCAATAAATGTCATTCACCATATCAACAGACTTAAAGTTAAGAATCACAGGATTATTTCAATAGATGCAGAAAAAGCATTTGATAAAATACAGCATCCCTTCATGCTCAAAACACTAGAAAAAATAGAGATAGTGGGAACATTCCTTAACATTGTAAAGGCCATCTATGCTAAGCCTATGACCAATATCATTCTAAATGGAGAAAAACTGAAAGCATTCCACCTAAAAACTGGAACAAGGCAGGGATGCCCTCTTTCACCACTTCTATTCAACATCGTCCTTGAAACTCTAGCCAGAGCAATTAGACCAAAGAAATTAAAGGGATACAAGTAGGAAAAGAAGAACTCAAACTATTCCTGTTCGCTGATGACAGGATTATATATTTAGAGGAACCTGGAAATTCCACCAGAAAACTTTTACAACTCATAAGTGAATTCAGTAAAGTAGCAGGTTACAAGATCAATGCTCATAAATCCAATGCATTTTTATACATAAGTGATGAATCTTCAGAAAGAGAAGTTAGGAAAACTACCCCATTCACAATAGCCTCAAAAAAAATAAAATACTTGGGAATCAATCTAACAAAAGAAGTGAAAGACCTCTACAATGAGAACTACAGAACACTAAAGAAAGAAAACCTTAGAAGATGGAAAGATCTCCCATGTTCTTGGGTAGGCAGAATTAATATTGTCAAAATGGCCATACTACCAAAAGTGCTATACAGATTCAGTGCAATTCCAATTAAAATCCCAACGATGTACCTTACAGAAATACAGTGGGATACCACATTATCAAGTTCCTCCCAGGCATCAGGCTACTGAAGACTAGGAGGTTTGAAGTAAAAGTATAGTTTTATTGTAGAATTTATATTAGTAGTATTATTATGATTATTCCTATTATAACTACCATTATTCTTATGTTTCTTTTCTTTTTATTACTATTTTTCTCACCATCTCTATTTTCCCCTCTATCTGTTTCCTTGGAGACTCTTTCTCCCTTTTCTCAATCTATTAACCAATTTCTTTAATTCCACTTTCACTACTCCTATGACATAGCACCTCTTTACTCACTTCTAATCTCACTAAAATTATATCCTACACCCCTCCTCATCCTCTTTGTTCACCAATAGAAATTGTGGTACTTATTGTTAACCTATTGGTTAAGCTGTAGATGATAATCAAACTCATCATCTTTGTTAATTAAGACAACATATTGTAATAAGGACTATTTGAGTTAAGGATGCATATTGTTTGTATGGTGTGCTGCTAATGTTGATCTCTTGGTTCAAAGTGAGGTATTGGAAACCTGCAGGGACACTATAAGTCTATAGGGGAAAACTGTAATACCTCGGATTCACATTGCTAGAGGGAAAGATACATGAACAACATGAGAAAACAAGGGAAGAAAGTGTCCCAAACAAACCTAGATGCTACATCAATAGACTTCAATGACAGCATGGCAGAAGAAATGTCAGAAAGAGAGTTCAGAATGTACATAATTAAAATGATCCAAGAAGCAAACAATGAGATAAGAGAGCAAATGCAGGCAATGAATGATTGCATCAATCAACAGTTAAAAGAGCAAATGCAGGAAGCAAAAGATCGTTTCAATAAACAGATAGAGATTCTGAAAAAAACCCAATCAGAAATCCTTGAAATGAAGGAAATGATAAATAATAAACTAATGGAAAAACTCAATAGAAAGTATAACAGGCTAGGTCGCTTGGAAGACAGAACCTCAGACAATGAAAAAAGAATATTTAATCTTGAAAACAAAATTGACCAAACAGAGAAGATGGTAAGAAATTACCAATGGAATCTATAAGAAATATGGAATAGCATGAAAACACCAAATTTAAGCATTATTAGGATTAAGGAAGGCACAGAGATGCAAACCAAAGGAATGAATGATCTATTAAATGAACTAATATCAGAAAATTTTCCCAATCTGAAGAATGAAATGGAAAATCAAGTACAAGAGAATTACAGGACACCAAATACACAAAATTATAACAGATCCACTCCAAGGCACATAATAATTAAAATACCTAACATACAAAATAAAGGATTTTAAAGACTGTGAAACAAAAGCATCAGATTACATACAGGGGGAAATCAATATGGATATCAGCAGACTTCTCAGCCCAGATACTAAAAGCAAGAAGGGCCTTGAACAACATATTTCAAGTTCTGAAAGAAAATGGATGCCTCCAGGTGTTGGAGTAGTTTCTGTTTTTTACTCTTTCATTTATTTCTAACTTCAATCCATTATGATCTGATAGAATACAAGGTAGTATCTCTATCTTCTTGTATTTGCTAACATTAGCTTTGTGGCATAATATATGCTCTATTTTAGAGAAGGATCCATGTGCTGCTGAGAAGAAAGTGTATTCGCTCTTGGTTGGATGGTATACTCTATAAATGTCTGTTAAGTCTAAATTATTGATTGTGTTATTGAGATCTATGGTTTCTTTGTTCAATTTTTGTTTGGAAGATCTGTCCAGTGGTGAGAGAGGCGTGTTAAAATCACCTAGTATTATTGTGTTATGGTCTATTTGGTTTCTGAGATTGAGAAGGATTTGTTTGACACACATGGATGAGCCACTGCTTGGGGCATAGATGTTTATGATTGTTAAATCTTCCTGAAAATACTTGGGAATCAGTCTCACAAAAGAGGTGAAAGACCTCTATAATGAGAACTACAGAACACTAAAGAAAGAAATTAAACAAAACCTTAGAAGATGGAAAGATCTCCCATGTTCTTGGATAGGAAGAATTAATATTGTCAAAATGGCCATACTACCAAAAGTGCTATACAGATTCAATGCAATTCCAATTAAAATCCCAATGATGTACCTTACAGAAATAGAGCAAGCAATTATGAAATTCATCTGGAAGAATAAAAATCCCAGAATAGCTAAAGCAATCCTTGGCAGAAAGAGTGAAGCAGGGGTATCGCAATACCAGATCTTCAACTCTACTACAAAGCAATAGTAACAAAAATGGCATGGTATTGGTACCAAAATAGAAAGGTGGATCAATGGTACAGAATAGAGGACATGGACACAAACCCAAATAAATATAATTTTCTCATACTAGACAAAGGTGCCAAAAATATGCAATGGAGAAAAGATAGCCTCTTCAACAAATGGTGCTGGGAGAATTGGAAATCCATATGCAACAGAATGAAACTAAACCCATATCTCTCAGCGTGCACGAAACTCAACTCAAAATGGATTAAGGACCTTGGAATCAGACCAGAGACCTTGCATCTTATAGAAGAAAAAGTAGGTTCAGAGCTTCAACATGTCAGCTTAGGACCAGACTCCTCAACAGGACTCCCATAGCACAAGAAATAAAAGCAAGACTCAATAACTGGGATAGATTCAAAATAAAAAGCTTTCTCTCAGCAAAGGAAACTATCAGCAATGCGAAGAAAGAGCCTACAGAGTGGGAGAAAATCTTTGCCAATCAAACTTCAGATAGAGCACTAATCTCCAGAATCTATAAAGAACTCAAAAAACTCTACACCAAGAAGGCAAATAATCCAATTGACAAATGGGCTAAGGAAATGAATAGACACTTCACAGAAGAAGATGTACAAGCAATCAACAAACATATGGAAAAATGTTCAACATCTCTAGTAATAAGAGAAATGCAAATCAAAACCACCCTAAGATTCCATCTCACCCCAATTAGAATGGCGATTTTCAAGAATACAAGCAACAACAGGTGTTGGTGAAGATGTGGGGAGAAAGGTACACTCATACATTGCTGGTGGGGCTGCAAATTAGTGCAGCCACTCTGGAAAGCAGTGTGGAGACTCCTTAGAAAACTTGGAATGGAACCACCATTTGACCCAGCTATCCCACTCCTTGGCCTATACCCAAAGGACTTAAAATCAGCATATTACAGAGATACAGCCACATCAATGTTCATAGCTGCTCGGTTCACAATAGCCAGATTGTGGAACCAACCTAGATGCCCTTCAGTTGATGAATGGATAAAGAAACTGTGGTATAGATATACAATGGAATATTACTCAGCCATAAAGAATGATAAAATTATGGCATTTGCAGGCAAATGGATGAAATTGGAGAATATCATACTAAGTGAGATAAGCCAATCTCAAAAAACCAAAGGACGAATGATATCGCTAATAAGTGGATGATGACACATAATAGGGGTGGGAGGGGTTAGTGTTAGGGTTAGGGAGGGGGGCAAGAATGGAGGAAGGAAGGACTGTATAGAGGGAAAAGAGGGATGGGAGGTGTTGGGGGAAGGGAAAAAATAACAGAATGAATCAAACAACATTACCCTATGTAAATGTATGATTACACAAATGGTATGCCTTTACGCCATGTACAAACAGAGAAACAACATGTATCCCATTTGTTTACAATTAAAAAGAAAGAAAAAAAAAAAGAAAATGGATGCCAACCAAGAATTTTATACCCAGCAAAACTTACCTTCAGATTTGATGATGAACCATGAGGAAGAAATGAAAAACAGGAGAGTTTTCAAGATGGCAGACTAGAGGGTGGCTGCATTTCATGTTGCTCCAGGACTCAGGATTCAAAAGAGGAGATAGTGAGTGACTTGGGACCAACTCAAAGCCGCCAGGTGAGTCTCTCCCATTGGGGAGGTGTCCCGGATGGGGCGGTAGCCCCGGAACGCAGGGAACTTTGTGAAGTAGAGTTGCCCGGTGAGACACCCCTCCCTCCGCTAAACACAGACAGCAGGGAACTTTGCAGAGGAGGCTGCGCAGCACAACGCTTGGTTTCGGAGCAACCTTCCGGGGCTCCGGCAGCTGCCAGAGGAAGAGCTGGGTGGCGAGCTGTTTGGACTCAGCAACCTCCTGAACAACGGGGGGGGGGTGCTGTCCTGAGGAGGTGGAGATGCGCAGTGAGTTGCTTGATCTCCAAGCGCCCACACAGAACACCGGGTGGCTGCCTGGAGGAAGAGGCGAGCAGCGGGTCACTGAGTCTTGGATCATATGTACGAGGCTCCAGGTGGCTGCTCAGAGGAGGGGTCGCATAGCCAGGCGATTAGGTGCAAGCACGGTCTGGTCCGGGGACCTAGGTGCCTTTTGTTGAAAGAGCCACACAGAGACAAGGTGAGTGGCGGAGCGAAGGTTCCAGGTCTGCGGGCAGCTTCTCTGAGGAGGGGCACCCTAAGGAGACTCGTCTGCGAAGGGTGAGGCTCCCAGGCCCAGGAGGTAGGTCCGGGGCCCTGGGAACGTTGCCTGGGAAGGCTGCCCTGCCCAGGCGGCAAGATACCCTTCTCCCCGCTGGAGCAGTGAACACGGACAGCGGGGAACTTTGCAGAGGAGGCCACGCAGCACAACACTTGGTTTTGGAGCAACCTGCCGGGGCTCTGGCAGCTGCCAGAGGAAGAGCTGAGCGGTGAGCTGTTTGGACTCAGCAACCTCCTGAGCAACGGGGGGGCGGCTGTTCTGAGGAGGTGGAGGTGCACAGTGAGTTGCTTGGTCTCCAAGCGCCACACAGAACACCGGGTGGCTGCCTGGAGGAAGAGGCGAGCGGAGGATCGCTGGGGCTCAGAACATATGTACGAGGCTCCAGGTGGCTGCTCAGAGGAGGGGTCGCATAGCCAGGCGATTAACTGCAAAGCACGGTCCGGGGACCTAGGAGCCTTTTGTTGAAAGAGCTACACAGAGACAAGCTGAGGGGCACAGCAAAGGTTCCAGGACTGCGGGCAGATTCTCTGAGGAGGGGCAACCTAAGGAGACTCGTCCGCGAAGGGCAGGTCTCCCAGGCCCAGGAGGTAGGTCCAGGCCCCTGGGAATGTTGCCTGGGAAGGCTGCCCTGCCCAGACGGTAGTTGTGGACTGAGGGGAACCTCTAGGAGGGGAAATGACCAGCGAGACCTCCCCACCGGGTGAGTCTTCCCCGCCTGGTGAGGTTTTCCCACAAGGACGGTAAAACCAGAGACACAGGCCCAAACAGGCCTTGCCTCAGCCCGCAGCCTAGTTCCCCTTTGGATGACCATTGGTCAACAAGTAGAGGCACCTCTGCCCACTAGCAGGGAATATACCCCACCTGAAGACCACCACCCCTAGAGAGGCAGCTTCCTTGGGGAGCACCACAGTATCAACTTCCTCTAAGACTTCAGGCTACTGAAGGATAAGAGGGGATACACTAGCAATCTTCAGGGACATTATAAGTCAATAGAGGAAATCTGCAACATCTCAGCAGTCCACTGATACCTGAATGACATAAGAAAACAAGGGAAGAAAATGCCTCAAACAAATCTGGATGTTACATCAATAAAATCCAATGACAGCATGGCAGAAGAAATGTCAGAAAGGGAGTTCAGAATGTAAATAATTACCATGATAAGGGAAGCAAACGATGAAATGAGAGAGCAAATGCAGGCATTGAATGAACGCACCAATCGACAGTTAAAAGAGCAAATACAGGAAGCAAAAGACCATTTCAATAAAGAGTTAGAGATATTGAAAAAAAACCAAACAGAAATCCTTGAAATGAAGGAAACAATAAACCAAATTAAGAACTCCATACAAAGCACAACGAATAGGATAGAACACCTGGAAGACAGAACCTCACATATTGAAGACAAAATATTTAACCTTGAAACAAAGTTCAACAAACAGAGAAGATGGTAAGAAATCATGAACAGAATCTCCAAGAACTATGGGATATCATGAAAAGGCCAAATTTGAGAATTATTGGGATTGAGGAAGGCTTAGAGAAACAAACCAAAGGATGAACAATCTATTCAATGAAATAATTTCAGAAAATTTCCCAAATCTGAAGAATGAAATGGAAAATCAAGTTCAAGAGGCTTACAGGACTCCAAATACACAAAATTACAACAGACCCACACCAAGGCACATTATAATGAAAATACCTAACATACAAAATAAAGACAGAATTTTAAAGGCTGTGAGAGAAAAGAACCAAATTACATTCAGGGGGAAACCAATACGGATATCAGCAGATTTTTCAATCCAGACCTTAAAAACTAGAAGGGCCTGGAATAACATTTTTCAAGCCCTAAAAGAAAATGGATGCCAACCAAGAATCTTATACCCAGCAAAACTTACCATCAGATTTGACGATGAAATAAAATCCTTCCATGATAAACAAAAGCTAAAAGAATATACAGAAAGAAAGCAGCTTTACAGAACATTCTCAGCAAAATATTCCATGAGGAACAGATGAAAAACAAAGAAGCAAATCACCAAAGGGAGGAGCTATCCTAAAGGAACTCTCAAATAAAGAGGAAAGTCGTGTCAAAAATAAACAAATAAATGAATAAAATGAGTCAAGTGACCGGGAATACAAATCATATCTCAATAATAACCCTGAATATTAATGGACTGAATTCATCAATCAAAAGACATAGACTGGCAGATTGGATTAAAAAAGAAAGATCCAACAATATGTTGCCTTCAAGAGACTAATCTCATAGAAAGAGATACCCATAGACTAAAGGTGAAAGGATGGGAAAAAACATACCATGCACATGGACACAGCAAAAAAGCTGGGGTATCCATCCTCATTTCTGATAATGTGGACTTCAAGCCAAAGTTAGTCAGAAGGGATAAAGAAGGACATTTCATACTGCTTAAGGAAAGCATAAATCAGCAAGATATAACAATCATAAACATCTATGCCCCAAACAGTGGCTCATCCATGTGTGTCAAACAAATCCTTCTCAATCTCAGAAACCAAATAGACCATAATACAATAATACTAGGTGATTTTAACACGCCTCTCTCACCACTGGATAGATCTTCCAAACAAAAATTGAACAAAGAAACCATAGAACTCAATAACACAATCAATAATTTAGACTTAACAGACATTTACAGAATATAGCATCCAACGAAGAGTGAATACACTTTCTTCTCAGCAGCACATGGGTCCTTCTCTAAAATAGACCATATATTATGCCACAAAGCTAATGTTAGCAAATACAAGAAGATAGAGATACTACCTTGTACTCTATCAGATCATAATGCATTGAAATTAGAAATAAATGAAAGAGTAAAAAACAGAAATTACTCCAACACCTTGAAATTAAACAATATGCTATTATATGATGAATGGATAACAGAAGATATAAGGAAGGAAATTTAAAAATTCTTAGAGGTAAATGAGAACAAAGAAACATCATATCAAAATCTCTGGGACACTGTGAAAGCAGTACTTAGAGGAAAATTTATTTCATGGAGCGCATTCAATAAAAGAAGTAAAACTCAACAAATAAACGACCTAACACTATAGCTCAAAGCCCTAGAAAAAGAAGAACAGACCAACACCAAAAGTAGTAGAAGACAGGAAATAGTTAAACTCAGAGCTGAAATCAACGAAATTGAAACAAAAGAAACAATTGAAAAAATTAACAAAATAAAGAGTTTGCTCTTTGAAAAAATAAACAAAATTAATAAATCCTTAGCCACACTAACAAAGAGAAGGAGAGAGAAAACCTAAATTACTAAAATTCGTAATGAACAAGGAAATATCACTACAGACACAAGTGAAACATAAAACATAATTAGAAGCTATTTTGAAAATCTGTACTCCATCAAAACAGAAAATCTCAAAGACATCAACAAGTTCTAGAGACATATAAATTACCTAAACTGAAGGAGGAGGATATACACAACTTAAATAAATCAATTTCAAGCAATGAAATAGAAGAGGTCATCAATAGCCTACCAACAAAGAAAAGTCCAGGACCAGATGGGTTCTCAGCCAAGTTCTCAAAACCTTTAAAGAACAGCTCATTCCAATACTCCTCAAAGTATTCCATGAAACAGAAGAGGAGGGAACTCTCCCAAACTCATTCTATGAAGCCAATATCACCCTGATACCTAAACCAGACAGAGACACATCGAGGAAAGAAAATTTTAGACCAATATCCTTAATGAACATCGACGCAAAAATTCTCAACAAAATTTTAGCAAATCTCATACAAAAACATATTAAAAAGATAGTGCACCATGATCAAGTGGGTTTCATCCCAGGGATGCAAGGTTGGTTCAACATCCGGAAATCAATAAATATAATTCACCATATCAATAGACTTAAAGTCAAGAATCACATGATTATTTCAATAGATGCAGAAAAAGCATTTGATAAAATACAGCACCCTAGAAAAAATAGGGATAGTGGGAACATTCCTTAACATTGTAAGGCCATCTACGCTAAGCCCATGGCTAATATCATTCTAAATGGTGAAAAACTGAAAGCATTCTCCCTAAAAACTGGAACAAGGCAGGGATGCCCTCTTTCACCACTTCTATTCAATATCGTCCTTGAAACTCTAGCGAGAGCAATTAGACAGACCAAAGAAATTAAGGGATACGAATAGGAAAAGAAGAACTCAAACTATCCCTATTTGCTGATGATATGATTATATATTTAGAGGAACCAGGAAATTCCACCAGAAAACTCTTAGAACTCATAAGTGAATTTAGTAAAGTAACGGGATATAAGATCAATGCTCATAAATCTAATGCATTTTTATACATAAGTGATGAATCTTCAGAAAGAGAAGTTAGGAAAACTACCCTATTCACAATAGCCTGGAAAAAAATAAAATACTTGGGAATCAATCTCACAAAAGAGGTGAAAGACCTCTAAAATGAGAACTACAGAACACTAAAGAAAGAAATTAAAGAAAACCTTACAAGATGGAAAGATCTCCCATGTTCCTGGATAGGAAGAATTAATATTGTCAAAATGGCCATACTACCAAAAGTGCTATACAGATTCAATGCAATTCCAATTAAAATCCCAAAGACGTACCTTACAGAAATAGAACAAGCAATCATGAAATTCATCTGGAAGAATAAGAAACTCAGAATAGCTAAAGCAATCCTTTGCAGGAAAAATGAAGCAGGGGGTATTGCAATACCAGAAGTTCAACTATACTACAAAGCAATAGTAACAAAAACGGCATGGTATTGGTACCAAAATCGACAGGTAGATCAATGGTACAGAATACAGGACACGTACACAAACCCAAATAAATATAATTTTCTCATACTAGACAAAGGTGCCAAAAATATGCAATGGAGAAAAGATAGCCTCTTCAACAAATGGTGCAGGGAAATTTGGAAATCCATATGCAACAGAATGAAACTAAACCCATATCTCTCAGTGTGCATGAAACTAAACTCAAAATGGATTAAGGACCTCGGAATCAAACCAGAGACCTGCATCTTATAGAAGAAAAAGTAGGTCCAGAGCTTCAACATGTCGGCTTAGGACCAGACTTCCTTAACAGGACTCCCACAGCACAAGAAATAAAAGCAAGAATCAACAACTGGGATAGATTCAAACTAAATAGCTTTCTCTCAGCAAAGGAAACTATCAGCAATGCGAAGAAAGAGCCTACAGAGTGGGAGAAAATCTTTGCCAATCATACTTCAGATAGAGCACTAATCTCCAGAATCTATAAAGAACTCAAAAAACTCTACACCAAGACTACAAATAACCCAATCGACAAATGGTCTAAGGAAATGAACAGACACTTCACAGAAGACCTACAAGCAATCAACAAACATATGGAAAAATGTTCAACATCTCTAGTAATAAGAGAAATGCAAATCAAAACCACCCTAAGATTCCATCTCACCCCAATTAGAATGGCGATTTTCAAGAATACAAGCAACAACAGGTGTTGGCGAGGATGTGGGGAAAAAGGTACACTCATACATTGCTGGTGGGGTTGCAAATTAGTGCAGCCACTCTGGAAAGCAGTATGGAGATTCCTTAGAAAACTTTGAATGGAACCACCATTTGACCCAGCTATCCCACTCCTTGGCCTATACCCAGAGGACTTACAATCAGCATACTACAGAGATACAGCCACATCAATGTTCATTGCCTGCTCAATTCACCATAGCCAGATTGTGAAACCAACCTAGATGCCCTTCAGTTGATGAATGGATAAAGAAACTGTGGCATATATATACAATGGAATATTACTCAGCCATAAAGAATGATAAAGTTATGGCATTTGCAGGCAAATGGATGAAATTGGAGAATATCATGCTAAGTGAGATAAGCCAATCTCAAAAAACCAAAGGAAGAATGATCTCGCTGATAAGTGGATGATGATACATAATGGGGTGTGGGAGGGATTAGTTTTAGGGTTAGAGTTAGGGTTAGGGAGGGGGGCAAGAATGGGGGAAGGAAGGACTGTATAGAGGGAAAAGAGGGATGGGAGGTGTTGGGGGAAGGGAAAAAATAAAAGAATGAATCAACCAACATTACCCTATGTAAATTTATGATTACACAAATGGTATGCCTTTACTCTATGTACAAACAGAGAAACAACATGTATCC